>NW_015150887.1:667109-735022 GCF_000732505.1 Cyprinodon variegatus
GTAGAAAATGAAGGCTAATCATGTTTTGGGTGTACTATTCCTTTAAAGGGGGAGAAGACCTACTTTGATATATAAGGATTATCTTTCACAGAGCCACACAAAGGCACTCATACTCTTACATTTTTAACATTTTGTCCAAAATCAGCCAGAAACCTGGATGTATACTTTGGGGTTTATAAGGAAAGTCTATAACCAGAGAAAACAAATGTTCTCTAAAGATTTCAGTTGTTACTTAAAGAAGATCTGCCTCATGAAGACCAAGGGCTTCAGCAGGAATGGGGATGAGGTTTGTGGAAAGCACCTCTGTTTCAAGTTAACATAATCTGACCAACCTTGAGCAACAGACAAACGCTTTGGTTTAAAGATGTGCAAAGCTGGTCGAGACATAAAATGATGGTTCTACTAACTGTTTACACAGGGGACAGTTTGCAAGGTTCTTTAAAATCTCCTTTTAAAGATTCAGATAATGGTTAGGGATTTAGGGCCCTGTCAATTTAGACAGCGTATGCCTGGTGACCCAGAATCTCCTAAAACTGTGCCATACACTGAACTTTCTATGTATTTTTTCAATTTTGGGCATATACATAGAGCATTCATAACAGCCTAACTCATGCATAATGCGTGACATCAATATCAATTAAAGCTGCTCTCCTTAGGCGAACCAATGCGCCTGAGGGGAGCAGTCATGCGTCCAGAGGTGCCCGGTCTGCATAAAAAGATATATTTGATCGCGGTATTAACCTGGCTGCTTTTCACCACCTGCCCCCCCCATAAAAAGATATATTTGATCGCGGTATTAACCTGGCTGCTTTTCACCACCTGCCCCCCCCCCCAAAAAAAAAACTAAATAAAAAGATACAAAGAAAGAAGGTTTGCAGTCGCAGCAGATTCGGCGTCATGTCTGCTAGAAAGTTTGTTGGTCGTGTCCATGAATGCAGGGAGGATCCATCAAACTCGACTTCACGGGATGAAGTCTGTAGGAGAACTGACGGTTTCTTCAAATGAACCCTCTTTCATACCAAAACGCTGCTAATTTGCCCCTGAACATTAGTTGTATATCAGAAAAACGTTCAGCTGTCGTCTGGAACACGTCAAATACGTTGATATGCGTTGGAGATAAGTTCTTGATAAGTTACTCGTAAGGTATGCGCAAGTTACTCATAGGTTTTGGATAAGCTAGAACGCCACGACTTATGAGTAACTGAAACTTAATTCATGTCAACAATCAGATAACTTACCTGTAACTTATGGCCCACGTATGAGCATACGCTGGCATACGTTGGGAAATTGAGAATGCTCAAAATTTCTTGCCGTACTCGCCGTATGTCGACGTGTGCCAGCGTTTTTCAGCATACTTCCAGGTGCTCATAACTTATACAAAATGTAACCAAAACTTATCTAACGTATGTCGGCTTTTTCGCCAGATTTTTCGTATGTCAGGCATACGCTGGTCTAAATCATCAAAGTGTGACAGGGGCCTTAGGAACGTATGGGCCAATACATCCAAGCTCAACCTAAACAGAACCAATCGGTTTTTCCACAGATGTTTGCCTAGCAGTGCAGTTTCCACGGCTGCCTCCACAGTTCTTCATTTCTGTGTGACCTCACTTTGTTAAACTGTCCGCCTTCTTTCCAATCAAAACAAACAGGAGTGATACTGACTGAAATGTTTAAAACAATTTGAAGACCAAGACAGCTGATGGATACCACCCTCTATGGTGTTTAGTCTCAGCGGCACCTTGGCCGATAATTTAGGTCCAACAGGAACTTTTCTGGATATCGGAGGTCATGTGCATGCAGATGTGACAGCAGTTGGCAGTTGACCTGTTCTGGTCTGTGTGGGCCCATCACCCTTACTGAAATCTGGACCAGATGGCTTTTACACAGCAGGAGCAGGGTCTATATATCACACCTAAAGTCAGGTCACAGTATTGGTGAAGGGGCTTACAATGCCATTGCTTGAAAAAACAAAACAAAAATGGCAACCCATGAAATGCTGAAAGTTTTTGCTATGGACAGTAAATATAAAGGTACTTTTCAAATAGTTCTATGGATACAGATGACAAAGAAAAGAACTGGGACACAGACTGTAGAGAAGCTGTTGAGTAAATTGGGAAAAATAGTAAACAGATAAAATGAAAAAAAAAAAAAGAGAGAGAATTAAACCACAGTTGATGGCTTGGTGAAGTCAATCTTAAAGTTTGTCAGTAATTTGCCACCTTAACAACATACAGACACTTTACAGGAAAAAAAATTCTGAGAAAGGGCTTAAAAAAAACAAAAAAACAAGAGATAGTTTGCAGGCCTTGTGGTAACTGATGGTTTTGCTCTTCTGGGACCAGAATAAAGATCCATAAACATATATTCCAGTCTAATCACTCCATTTGGCTGTTAGACTGAGTGATGACTTAGAGTTTTCGTTACACCGCTCTGCACATGATGATTAACAGATGCCAAAGAGCTCTGCTAGCTGCAGAACGACCAGACAAGTATATATGGAAATTATGTTAAGTGCTTTGGAAAGATTTTTCAACCAAAAACCAGACCAAAACAGTAGTAAATACAAATGCAATGGAAGCAAGAAACAGAGCCATCGTATGCAGCAATTATGGCTGCCAGGCTGTAGGGTTAGGTGTCTAATAGATTTACAAATCAAGAAGTGGAGAATTTTGTAGATTTTCCTACAGTGAGTTATTTCTTACCAAATAACTCAATTAAGCATTCTTTGCCGTGTCCCCTTCATGGCTTGATGCAAACAATAAGGTGGATTTAAATGGCTTTTTTGTTGTCCTGATGCTTTTTTAGACGATGTATGATCAGTGGTTCCTCACCTGAGCCCAGGAACTCTGCAGTTTACTATAGGCTTCTGGGTTCTTGGTTGATTCTCTGATAAACATTCTTCTTGCATTAGGTGGGATTGCATGGGATTGTGTATATATACACACAAATCTTTCAGATTAAAGATGAAAAACCTTTGTCATCTAAAAATAAAATAAAGGAGGATTACCTAAGTACACTACAGGCTTTCTTCTTCTTTTTTTTTTTTAGATTACATTATGCTTTTGTAATGTCAAACAATATCTCTTTAAATCCAGAATGTAAAAAAATATGCAACACTTTGTTTTTTTTTTTTTTTTTTTTTTGACCTTCATCACTACCGAGGCAGGCGCTGTATTGATGAAAAGTCAACCAGAAAGAGCTAAGCTTTTGACATATTGGTGTTAGAACTTATCTTTAAGCTGCAGATGCATCAGTAGTTACAAGTGTAAACCAAAGGCATTATAAGCAATGAGCTGCAGATTCATTCATTTGCGTGCATCTATATTAATGAAATAATTAACAGAAAGATCTATAGCATATGCTCACTATTTAATCGATTGCTCAGTTAATCAGTAGGATAGTTGACCGACGACACCATCAACAAAATTATAATTAGCTGCAGCCCTAATGCCATAATATTTAGTTTTAAGAGTACAGTGCTCTGTTAGATGTCCAGCTTTAAACAATTCCACAGCTTGCCAAACATAATCACATGTACCAGAAACGGGATAACTGCCTAAATCTGACCTCTCTGATTATGTCCCTAAGCACTAAAGAAAACAGACAGGATCCAAACATGCATGCTTTATTTTTTCAGGGGCTATGCAACCTGTGTTTTCAGTCTTTAGTGAGTCAGCTGTTACAAACCATATGTTACCACAGAAAATGTAAGATTGCTTCTAGAAAAATCCCTGTGGCTAGGCACCATTATATATGACCAACCTGCCCATTACGGTTCATCCTCCTTCATTTGTGAATGTGAGCTTTTAGTGTTTGTGTGCAAGTCAGTTCTCCATGTAGGAATAGTTCCGTTTTCTGTGCTTTTACACACAAACACCACTGAATCTTTTTAACTTTCATTTCATCTCCACTCACGTGAGTGTGGGGGCGGTGAATAAATGATTAGGGTGATGGCAAGGAGACCTTCCAACCTCAAATAATAGTAAAACATGCACTCATTTTTTTAATTCGTCTCTCAAAAGCTTGATTATTTGAATGTATTCTTTTTCTTAAAATTTTTATTTATCAATAAATTTGTTGTTCTATTGATGAATGAGAGCAGTGTTGGGTGATATGGCCTCAAACTCTTATATTTTGTAGTACTGTTGTTATAAACTATAAAAACAAAGGAAGAGGATTAGGGCCACTGAAAATTTTTTAATTATTTCAGTTTAATATGAGGGGAAAAAGTCAGAATTCTAACTAAAATCTCAGAATTCTGAATTTTATCTCAAAATTCTGACTTTTTTCCTCAGAATTCTGACTTAATTCTCAAACTTCTAACTTTAATCTATTAATCTTGGATCTTAATGTAGATGGGTACCATGAAGGAAGAGATGTGGGAGCACTCAGCTTCATTGACAAAGATGTGAGTTGTTTGGGAGGGCCAGTACCACATTGGTGGAAAATGACGGAATTAGGCGACTTTTTACATCCCCGAGGGGTCACCAGTGATGCTATTTCATTAATGGAACAGCAGAAGTTCATTAAAACAAGAGAGCTAGTTTAGTCTCTAAAACAGACATGGCTACGGCATGATGCCAACATGTTTGTTGGCTGTCAGAATTCAGCCAGAATTCTGAGATTAAAGACTGAAATACTGAAACACTGAAATAAAATAAAAATAAAAATCAGTTCACTTTTTTAATTTTTTCAGTGGCCCTAATCCTCTTCCGTAAAAAACTCTTGCAGTCTTTCCTAGATATCTTTATATCTGTGACTGGATGCCACAGCAATCGTAGAACAAAAGGTACAAAAACTGGTCTGAAAAAAATATAAAATTCAAAATATGGTTCGTAAAGAAGTATGATTCATATACTAATAAATCACCAGATGTGGTAACTGCATTTAATCATATTCTCCATATTAACAAATGTAAAAAAAATAAAAGAGAAATATTAAGAATGAAAATCCACAATCCACCTGTTTTTTTATTTTATTTTATTTTTTTTATGTCTGATAAAGTATTTTTAGATGATAAATTGGAATTAACAAGAAACAATAAATGACACCATAAATGCTCTCCCCTAAGTGAGAGCGATATCATATCTTTTTTTTTATTTTGCTGATAACAAAATCAAAAACTGAATAATATTCAAAGAAATGAAACTGATTTTAAGTTGTTTTAAATCTTTTGAGTTTCTGACTCTCCAAAAGTCTTGATTGAATGAAAATACCTTAAACCTCATTCTGCCAGCTGTATGGATCATTTCAAGCTGTACTGTAGATGTGCAAATAATATTTGAAGAAAAAGAAACAAAAAAGAATTTACCTCAATATATACTGATCACATTTTCCAATTGGTTAGAAGTTAAAGAGCTGCTTAAAACTTAATCAGGGCAGATGTTAATCTATGCAAAATGTTGACATTAGCCTGCAACATTACAAACTGCTCATTAACACATAATAATAATAAGCTAAATGTTGCTTTATTGAAGACTGTTGGATTAAATATATAAAGCTTTGCATTCCTCTAAGTTATTTTATTTTTATTCTTTTTTTTTCTTTATTAAAATATACACGCCAACAATTCCAGTATTACAGAGAACAACATCTTTTATTCCCTGTGAAAACATTAAGAGCTTTTAGCATTTAAATTGCTTCTGCTATGAGAATATCCCAACAGGCTAGAGAGAGTTTGAGCGATGACAATGAAATGGAAGAATGCCACAGCAATCCATTTTTTTGGCCTGTTTAAGTCCCCAGTTACTGCTTTTCTTTTTCAGTTCTGCCAGCATTGAAGCTGCCTTTTGTTCTATCAGAGCTGCTCCGGGGTGGACACAGGACAGCAGGTTTTTCACATTTATTTAACAGGGAGAATAATCCTTAAAAAAATAAATAAAAAAAACTTCAACAAAATAGAGTAGCAATTACAAAAAAAATTCAATGGTGAAACAAATATAATTTTAACCCAGCTCCCAAATGTTCATAAAATAATACTGTCTTTTGGTTAAAAAAAAGAAAAACCATTTCTATAACAAACCCTCAGACCATCTGCATGGTTATCACAGTAACCCAAAACAGCAGAATAGACAACTGTGGTTTGAAGCTCTGACAACAGAAAAGTCTTAAGCCTCCCTCTATTATTAGCCCTATCAGTTCCCGGCCTTCTGCAGCTTTTTAAATCTGCCCTTCTATTCCAGCTGCATGGCATGCAATTATTAACAGGATCAAAGCGTATGAAAGGGCTTCTGCGTCAGTGAGGTTGAGCTCGGGGAGCCCAGTGACAAAAAGTGATAATGGCAAAGCATTGGGTTGCTTTTCTTTTTTTGCTCTGAATGCAGTGTCACATGTGCGAAGTCTGAATTGTTAGATTTGGTTAGAAATCAAATGTTTGACGGACCTTTATTCCAGATCCTAAAACTATTAGGAAGTCAGTGAGATGAAGTTATATGGGAGAATTATCCTGCCATAATGCAAGAGCACATAATTTTAATTTGAGAAAAGAATTTCATCTTCTTGCACTCAAAACTTATAATGCTCACACTCAAAACATGCACCCTCTCTCTCAAATATTTTCTCTTCTCTCTCAAATCTTTGTTTCTTGCTGATTTAATGCTTCTTGCACAGATATTTTCTCCTCTCGCTTGCCTCCTTCTCTTCGCGCACAAACCGCACTCTGTTCGAGTCTCAGATACGCTCGCAAACCCGTAGGCTATGGCACTTATAAGAGCGTCAGCTGAAACTGCTATTTACAGTAGTTTTGTGGCTCGATTCAGCAAAGTTCAGTACTTATGGATTACTACTTACTTTAGAGTCTTGCAGTCGACCCATTTTCAGACGTGACGTGATGTGAACAGAAAACTCCCGCCTCAGAGTTGCTCGTCAGAAAAAAAAAAAAAAAGTTTGCTAGTCAGGGCAGATGCTAATTCTGCCTCCAGCAGAAATTACGTGACTTTTTATTGGTGATTCTTGAATCGCCCTTTATTATTTCCTGTATTTTTTTTCCTGATTGTTGTCGTTTTTCAGCTTCTTATTTTAATAGCTTTTAAATTAAAAAGCCATTTTATTGTCTGTAAGGTTCATCACAGGCACACTGAGTAGAGTTAGACAAGCGCACCCTTTCTGAGGCTGTCGTTCTATTGGCTGGAAAGGGTGCTAGGTGACGATCCGACTGCAGTCTTAGAGAGAGCAAAAAAATCTGCAAGCAGAGCCTACGGGTTTGCGAACGTATCTGAGACTCGAGCAGAGCGCGGTTTGTGCGCAAAGAGAAGGAGGCAAGTGAGAGGAGAAAATATCTGTGCAAGAAGCATTAAATCTGAGAGAAGAAACAAAGATTTGAGAGAGAAGAGAAAATATTTGAGAGAGAGCGCATGTTTTGAGTGTGAGCATTATAAGTTTTGAGTGCAACAACATTGAATTCTTTTCTCAAATTGAAATTATGTGCTCTTGCATTATGGCAGGATAATTCTCCCATAAAGTTACATGGAGTTTAGGAGCGTACAAAGAAAAGGATGGGGACCAAGCTGGATTCTGTCCTGAGGAAGCAGATATATTTTCCGTTATCGACTCTCTGCATGCTGAATGAAACACTAATACGACTAGCATCTACAATGCAGTGAAAAAGTCATAATACTTCCTGAAGGTTTGATTCCTTGACACACCTAAGTGCTAGATCCTCAAAAAAGTATTAATATCTAATATTTCTATTATGAATTAAAAAAATTCATGCATTTATTGTCATTTCTGTAGGTTGTTTGCAGCAACAACACCAAAAGCTAAGGGTTAGAATGAGGATAGTGAAGAATTAATGATAAATAAAATGCAAAAGAAAAAAAAAACATTACAGGAAGAACAGGATGTGGAGCAAGGGCAAAAGGACAGGAGTGAGTGAGAAACGGGAAATAATCCGAGGATCTAGCAGAGAGCAATATAAACCGGTAAGTATATATACCAACGGAGAAGGGGAGCAGAGCTTTGGTTGCAGGTAAGTTAATCAGAAGATAATAAGAAACTATTGATGCACAGGGAAGGTAGAGAAGCTAAGGGTAGACACAGGGTTCCTACAGCATAAGGCAAGTTAAATTCAAGACTTTTTAATCCTCTGCAATGGCTTGTAAAACTATTTTTAATTGCTTTCCTCCACTATAACAGCACTACTTTTAATATACTTTGTAGATGGAAAAACTTTTCCTACTTTTTCATAGTTTATAAAAATATCCATGTTGATTCTAAATGATATTCCAGCTCCAACAGAAACATAGCTCAGCTTAAAGGAGACCTGATAACATAATTGCACTAACTTCTTGATGACATTATTAGTGCCATAATAGTAGTGTGGTCTGAAGCCATTTCCAGTTTAAAAAGTGAACCTTAAATGAGACAATCATGGATATAATTTCTCCAAATCAGAGGAATATATTATGTTACACAGCTATGAATAATTTGGAAGATTATAAAAGCCTTTCACGGGACATATAACCGGTGGGGCAAGTGATATAACATGAGCTCCTCATATGGCCATTTAAAATTGTTAGACTGCAGCAGAAAAAAATGGATGTTTTCCAACCCATTTACAGGCCAAAGGACAGCATTAGAATCAGAATGACCACACATCATCTTCAACATGATCTGTAGCCAGAGGAGGGCATTAAGTCATAAAATATTAAGCTGAGACAGATATATGATAGCCTAACCCGATCACTGAGCATAAATTGTTAAGAGTGATAAAATGGAGCTAAATTACTCAAAGAGCAAAACTCTGACTAATAATTTAGGAATGCATGAAGTACATGAAGCCGGGCTCAAAAAGCATTATCTAACTGGGCAACCATGTTTGGCTCTTTTTAGAAAAACAAGGGCTGTGAGGAGTACGGTGGAAGTTTAAAAAAAGAAATAAGACTTTGAGGGTTTAAATAATCAAAAGTCAGGTATTAGAAATGTTCAGAATGTCACTGAACATTTCCAGATGTTTTACACATGTTTCAAAAATATATCAATGGTAAATCTTTACTGTATTCAGACTTCTATCTCATTAGAAATATAGAAGCCAGATTACCTGGGTTCTAGATGGTTCTTAAGATAATAAACATTCCTTATTTATTCATTTTTTTAATGCAAGCTGCCAATCAAGGCAGTTTACTGGTGCAAATCTGTCATTAAGTAAAAAATAAAACAACAAAGATCAGATGGAAAATCTACCAGAAGAAACATTGCGACTATAAGATTGTCGGGGTAAAACCTCCTGTACCAAATAAAAACATTTAAAATGGATGCATTTTGAAAAGGTTGCTCAAATCTATTATTCTGATTTCTAAATAATTTGTTATTATTGAGAACCTTTATTATCTTAAGTTTAATGCAGAAACATAAGCGAGCCTGTAGTATTACCACTAGCTAAATGTAGCACCTTGATGCTTAATGGATGTGCTCTATTAGCAAACAATGCTTTAATCTCTATACGGGGCAGAGACAATGACTCCATTCTGAGACTTCAACTGAAATAAAACAAAATTAAAGACTTTTGCCTTAAGTCTTCAAATGAATAGAGAAAATGATAAAAGAAGAAAAACAGAACCTGCACATTTTTCCTGGTTAAAATAAAGACTAAATGGACAGTCGGAAATGTTCCCAGCTGTAAAGACATGCAAACCGAATAAAGGGTTCCGCCTTTTTTAAGGTATAAGCTGATTAAAACCAAAGTTGGAAAGTGCGCCTGTGGCTGACTGCATTTGGAATATCCAGCAGATAAATTCTATGAAGCCATATTAGTTTTTTCTAAAGGTAATATTACCATAAAAGTCTCCTACTGGCTCATGCCTGGTCAGACCTGCTGATAAACAAACAGCTAAAAGAATGCATTTATCTTTATCTTTAAGACCAGTTAGAGTAAAATGTGACACTGAGCAGAGAGATATGAATAAGGAAGTCTACAAAGTACTGTGTGTACAATAATTACTTCAAAAACCCAATGTTATGACAAGGTAAAACTGCCTTTGGCTTGTTCTTATTTCACATTTCACAGAAAGATCCTTACTGTCGCTCAAAAAAAAGTTTTTCCTCAGTAATATGTGAAAAATTCACTGGAAGCGGATCCTTCATCTTGATCAGCTTTTAGCCGAAGGCACGTTTTGAGAGCAATGAATGCCAAACCCATAAACAACGGGTTCCTTATAAACAGCCTTCAGGAAAAGAAAAAAAAAAGGGTTGACAGGATAAAGGGAGAATGGGACTGTCATTATTAACTAGAAGATGATGTCTCTGCGCTGTCTGCTCATATAGTCTTCCTTCTTTGGGCTGATTTCTGAATATGAACTAGAACTGCTAAAAATCCTCTGAAGTAGAAGGAAAAAGTCACAAGACAGAACAAGACAAAGAAGCCAGACAGCATTCTGCAATAATTGCAAATTAACAAAACCAAATTTTCAACTCACACTGTCATATCTATTATGGTCACATTTAACAACAATAAAAACTGTGTAGCAGTGAATGCAAAAATGCCTCCACCCCTTCCGCATACACTCTGCAAAACCTCTTCAAAATTGTAGGTGACCGCAGACAGGAGGCCTCTGATTGGTCAAATCCACATCCGCTCTACACTATACGTATTTCCTGTTTGGTAGCTTACCGGCTTTTTTTGTTGGTATGACCACCATTGCTGAAAACAACTCGTGAAGATGGACCAGCTAGAAGAGCGAGCTGCGCGAGAACGCTCGGACCCTTTTTCCACCTGGAACTCCGCTCTTTTTCACCCTCATGTTCCTCCGTTGTCACACAAACTTGCCCCCACTTCCTCACCGCCTCAGCCGTATCTAAACCCATAGGCAGTTCCTGGTTGTCCCTCTTGCGTTGTGGCGTGGAATAACATAGCACAGACCACGCTTCAATATTGGGCATAAATCAAAAATATCTGTGATAAGCTCACTGCGACACACTGCAGGGATTATAACCAGCTCTTAAGGCATAGACTTTTTCACTCCAACTCTTAGGTGGCAGTAATGCACATAAGGTGGATTTGCCACCACAAGAAAGAGAAATGAGAGTTTCAGCTAAAGATGTAAGAACTTCTCCATACAAGAGCGTGAAAAAGTGAACTTAGGATAATAGAATGAAATAAAACCCTTCGAGTGAAAGATCTCCATGCATGTTCTTGTGCAAAGGAAAAAAGAAAAAGTTACAAAAAAAAAAAAAGAAAATGAAAACAGCTTACACTTTTGGCATTTGAGGTGGTCCTTAGAAAACATTTAGGGAATCTGAAAAATTTAGGCAGGAAGTGATTTTCTGAAAAGTTGGAGAAAGGTTCTTATGAATATATCTATATAATAGATACGATTTACTGACTTATAAACAATGGAAATAAAATTGTTTTTTATTTCTTTTATAAAAACACTTAACACATTTTTGTGATTATATTGCAAACAGTAATATTTTTAACAGGGAACCGAAAACCAACCAGTGTCGACACAACATGCATCTTTAGAACTGTTGTTGGTAATAAATCAATACATATAATGAAGTAGTTTGATAAATTTTTTTATTAAACACAATAATAGGATGGCAATAAAATCTGGGTCAACTTTCTATTTTTTATTTTAGTTTTTTAAGCTAATAACCATCAAATCCCACTGCTTTTTAATAGAGCAAACTCACACACATTTGCAGGCTGCAGCGGTTCCAGAGTTACGCACAAACCCTCTGGGTAGCAAAAAGAAAATGTGCACCTTGGCTTTCTTGTGAAGTGCTGAGAAAACACCGACATATCCTGAGGCATCTTCTTGCATCTACTGTATGCCACCCCTGTGTGATTGTTTTAGAAAGAAAAGCTGTTTGATCCTTCCTCTATGCCAGAGGCCTTTCATTCAGGAAAAACAGATCAGATGAAATGTGCACAGTTTGTTGTAAAATAACCCAAGCTGAAGAAAGATGTTTGAAAATAATACTGCTAGGAATTAAAAGATGAATGCCACATACATGATTTGCTTTCAGAATATTGTAGGAGAAAAGTAAATCTAGAAGTGAGAGAAAAATAAATAAAATCCTCCATCTTTTGTATACTTCAACACACTTACTCAGTCCCATAGATGTGATGTTTAAGACATTAAGACAGCAAGATGGTGAGGTCCATCAGCACTGTGAGTCGTGCATAGAAATGAATTCATTAGAAGAGTGAACAGAAGCATTCCCTGCTGAGTTTTACAGCCTTGTGTTGCTCTTCTATTTTTAGGATGTCAGTCCTAAATTAGCCCTTTGAAGCCTACTCCGTAAAATACACCAGGAACCAAATACTGCTGGAAGTGAATTTCTTTACCGCTCATCATGAAAACAGGACCTTGAACATCAACAGGGCTGTTAACTTTCAGAGCCAAAGGAAAGATTTTGGGTAAAGCTTAAGGCTATTAGATATGCCAAGCAATTTATAAATAAATAAATGAAAAAACAAAATGAAATAAAGAAGACTTACAGGAAAATGTAATTTATCATTTCCTCACACTGGTTGAATACATACTTTAAACCCTTGAGCCCGGCACCAGGCCCATCTGATATCTGCTCATGTTTATTTATTTATAGAAATGTCCAAAACATTCACGTGGCGTTTCATCCACATGCTTTTTTGAAAATGGGGCTTTAAAATTTCTAAAATATGTTTCCAATTTTTTTTTCACAAGTAATTTTTGTTTTATAGCTGTGTAAACAAATAAAATGAGATTTCAAGTTACACCTGACATGTCTGACTCTGCGGGAGTAATGCAACAGCAGGTTTTCATATTTAGCCACACCCCCTAATGGCGGGCATTATTGGATTTTATAGTTTGGGAGCTGTACTTTCTTTAATTCACATATGTAATTTCAGGTGGAGTTTGCTCCCAAGACCCTCTGGGCTTAAGGGGTTAATTAATATCTGTAAAAAAATTTCTGAGTAATTAATGGAGATTGGCACCAAACATCGTATGGATCTAGTTTTGATGCCCAGTCCACCGATCGGACGATAAAGCTGATGAAAACAGATGATGCAGAATCCGTATTACCCATAGTGACACAGCTAACTGTGAGAGCAGCAGCTGTCACAATGACCAATCAGCTCAGTGCATCAACAGTGGCATTAAATTAACATAATGCGAAGGGCAGAAAACGAGCAACATAATTAAACAGCTCCCGAATCTAGAAAGAGGACTTTGACAAACCGGTGTTATGCCAAGGTAGGTATCCCCGAATAAATCATTCCTCCTACATAAAGAGAGCGGATCCTTTATGGGTTTAACTGATAAATGCATTGTGTTTTTTTTTGTTTTTTTTTTACTCCACTGATTGAATTAAAGTAACTCTAATCTAGATCTGCCAGAGGTATGACTGATTCTTAACTTTATGAACAGTTTGGATTAGTTAATCTGGGATCCCTTTCCTACAAATCTCACCTGTACCTCGAGCAAGGGAAACTAATTCTATAGAGATACGTTTTTGCTCCGCTGCTTCTTCCTCAGATTAAACACTGCTGTCACAATAAGATCTTTGTGAAAAAGTCATGTGGGGAAATCCCAACCCAGACTTCCCGATACAACTTTTTCATTTCCAGTGATTTGATTGATGCCAATATTCTCCCCAAATATCAGCACAAAACATCCTGTAGGGTGCGATATCCGAAATTGCTTGATTAAGTAACATTACTCAAACAAGGAACAATAGTTTACAACAACTGGTATAAGAACAACCAACATTTATGTTACCTAAATTTTAATCGGAAGCAGAGGTATATCCAGCTATTTGGAAGAAAATGTTACGAATATGGGCTGCTCAGTGGCCCAGTGGGTAGCACAAAAGCATGACTGTTAGGTTAATTGGCTTCTCTAAATTCTCCTTAGGTGTGAGTGTGTGGGTGAATGGTTGTTTGTCCTGTTTGTCTCTGTGTTACCCTGCGATGGACTGGCGACCTGTCCAGGGTGGACCCCACCTCTCACCGAGAGATAGGCACCAGCATCCCTTGCGACCCCAGCTGGGATTAAGCGTGTTTGAAAATGAATGGATGAATGTAACGAATATGTTAATCAAATGATCAAACAGAATCTACCATAACTCATAAACTATGCACATTAGGGGACCCTTTTACTGATGACACTCAACTACAATCTTGTTAACAAACGACCAAAAACATCATCTAAAAAAAAAAAAAAAAAATGAATACAATTCTCCATATTAACTTAGCTCTTTGGTCGTTTTCTGAAACTTCACAGCAAAATATAATCGAATTGATTCGGATGCCGTTTGATTAGCACTCCAAAAGCTTCAGGAAACAGACTTCACTGCTCTCTGGTGAAGCTTTCACATCCATGCCAGCCTGCTGTAAAATATTTCAACTCCATCAGCCACACATTCCTTCAACAGCTGAGCTTGTGAGAAACGTGCAGCAACAGGACATCACAACGCTGCCAGAACCGCAGATTTGGGGATAAAGGCCTTAAGAGCAATATCGTGTTACAACATGACAGGTTTTGGGCATTTATCATAATGAAGCAGCTGACTGGCGTGAATTTCCCCCTTTGCATTGTTTTGATGACTGAAAAAGCTCTGCACAGCATCATGTTGCCACACAGCACCTGACGCGCACATTTTGATATTCTTTTTACTTAAAGTTTAAATTCATCTTAGGTCAAATTTTTGCATTGATCAAATAAATAAAATGAAGCCGTGTAAACAACAGGACTTTTCACTAAACTAATTTATACAGAAAAAAAACAAAACAGGAAGCTTCAACATTCAGAATATCACAGAAACCAGTGAGACCTAAAATGTCATTAATGTAGACATTTTGCATGTCCCTTTATGAAATAGCTTCCTTATGAATACAGCTTTTATATTTCACAGAGTTATACTGTGAAGAAAAAAATTCATGATCACAAGAGAACCTATTTAAAAGTCTGATCTTAAATGAAACTAAATATAGTTTGTCTAAATATAACTTAAGCATAACAGTTCATAGAGGGTTCGCAATTTTAAAATCAGCCACAAATAGATGAATAAATAAATAAAACCCTGACAGAATAAAAAAAAAAAGGAAATACATTTTCTAGTTGATTTTGAACCCAATCCTGCCCCACTTTCCAACCTGAAAATAGTTCCCCCTCCACTCCCTTCCCTGAAAATCAAATTTTATTTTGGTCATTTGGCACCCGAAGAAGGATCTGGCTCTGCAGGTCCTCTGGCAGGAAACACGACGTTTCTAAAGAAAAAGGAAACACTATCAATCTGAGGAAGAAAGTTATTACCTCGTGATACTGGAGGGTAACCATCATAAATTTGCATCTATAAGAAGCTACAAAATCTCTTCAGACAGGGAAAAGTTTTGCCAGTTCAAAGAGCCCTCTAGGATTCATGAAATCCACTGACAAAGTGTAGTGACTTTTATCCAACTTGCTCTCACATCATGGCATTAGCTCAAAAGAGAAAGGTTTTGCTCTGCAGGCAATGATTCATCTCGACAGATTTTACTAGTCCTGCTAGTTGGGCCTGCAGTTACTGTCCAGAAAAAAGGCAGTTAACTGGCAAGAATTATAAAAGTAGATTAACTTAAACCTTCTCTCTGAATTTTAAAGATATTTGTGGTATCTAATGGATAAGTCGGTGCTGTTGGACCTTTATAGGAACACACTCAAAGCGCATGCCCAGCTGGTAGCTTTGAATAAAAATGTAAATTTTGCAGATTAGATTTTTTAATCCCTAATTTAAGAACAGTTGCATCCTGACAACAAAGACTAAAACATTAATGAGATGGATGGTTCATCAGACTCCTGCAGGTATCACAATGCAGGTAATCTGTCTGGTTTATTCATTACTCGTTCTTTAGCAATGAGGCAACTTGACAGCTAACGTCTTGGTGACATTAGCACAACACTATCCATCTGCCTTCTGGCCTCGTCATGGGAACATGTTCCCCCACAACTGTCCATCTTTATAATAATAAAGTAATCAAGGTCTGACTGCAGAAATGAACGGCTGTCTGGAAAATTTGATGGATGGCAAAAACTGGCTGTCTTTTTCTAAATTAATTCTTGCCTGGAAGATTTTCAGAGGGACTATCTTTGAAACAATCTTGTTTTGCACTAATAGTATTTCTTTTTGCTTAGATGTTAATGTAATATGTTTTTAACAGTAGTTTCTTTTATTTTAAAGAAAACAAAAAGGAAAAGTAATCAAATGATTACTAGTATTCTACTGGAAGATACAAATTTTTGCTGTGACATAGAGAACTAACATCATAAAGCCACTGGACGTGAATATTAAAATATATGATGCATAATGAAGTTAGCCCTAATGGATGTGGTCAGAGTCCAATCCAACAATTACCAGAAAGTTGAGTCTCTAAAGGAGACATTAGGGGCTCAGCGGAGTTTGTTTTTGGTAAAAAAACATTGAAGGCATTTTTTTAACAATGAATGGACTTTTATTCCTGTTTATCCCACGACATTAGCATTCCACCCCCAGCTTAATTTGGATGTTTGCAGTTTCTCTTTTGAAAATATATAAAATAGCTAAATGAAACGAGGAAGACTATGGAAAACTCTGAGAATTTTCTTTGTCAGACTGTGATACAACAGAGGGTCTTTAGTCAGAGGCCTTTCCAGATTTAGTGCAAGATAGACCACTACAGCCACCAGCATCTGCAGATACATGAGTTACAGCCAGTTTTGTACTTCTGAATTGAATAAAACCATAAAAATAGGCATAAAAATGTATTGTTATTTTAAAACAAAGAAAAAACATATACATTTTGCTTTTTAAACTGGCTGTAGCATTCTATATTAGCAGTTAGCCTTACCCATCGTTAATGGTGATTTCCATTTGTTTTCTGTAGAAATGTTTTTTTTTCTTTTTTTTCTGTGATTTCCAAAAGACTGGCAAACAATCCAGCATGTTCCACAACACTAGCTCTGGGTATTTTCGTCAAAGTCCTGAATCGATTTGATTTTGATTCATACAGTTTTAAATCGAATTATTTAGATTCTGTTTTTACAATAATGAAAGTGGTTCAACTGTGTTTCAAAATGCTCATGTATTTTTTTCCTGTCATATTAAACACCAAGTGCAACCTTGTAAATCAGACAGTTTAAATAGAGATGTGAACAAAACTGTCTCAAAAGTGCAAGCTTATTTGTGAAAAGTAAAAAAGTGACGCCTCACTCGAGCGAGCAGACGTGACACAGCGGGGACACAGAAGACGTGCAAGCTGCATGAGCTGCATTATCTTCACTGCACAAACCATATGTGCAGCGTTGTCTGTAACAACTACAGGGTGCTTTCTGGTCAGCCCCATTTGTTAATGTCTTCAGTCAACCTATTGGCTATATTTGCAGCTGTCTGGCTTGAAGTCATCTTGAGTGCATCTTTCCTGCTCATTTGAACGTGAACATCACATGTGTCACTATAAAACAAATCGATCTCATTCCCTAGACATTGATTTGGTAAAAAAAAGGAAAAGGAATCGATTAAAATCAATTAAATCAATTTTTTACCCAGCCCTAAACAACATCCTAAAAAAAAGAGCAGCGTTGCTCTCAGCAAGTTCAGCAGGCTGTAATCCTCTTTTTTGCAACCTAAAATAACTGAAAGACGTCATAGAAAATATTTTTTTGTAGATGATAATATTAAATAGCCGTCCTTCAGTAACAGTAAACACACGAGTGTGCCGTCAACAGAGCAGGAAAAGTTCAGTTTTTTGAGTTTCAGACTTGCTGATTATCAGGGCAAGTTGAGTTGAGAACTGCTGATTATATTAACCAGACATTTCCTGGGTGCGTCTCAAATTGTTTAAAATGTATTACCTTAGACTGCGTTCCAATTGAAATAAAAAGAAGGGTTTCAAATTTGAATCGAACAGCAAAAATCATTCATTGCAGTCTGGATAATTTGCAATTCTTTATTTATTTGAATATTTGAAGACATCCAGTCATTAGAAAAGATTTTGGAGCTTCTTTTTACTGGCCTTAAAACTACTTCAATCTCCCTTTGTGAGTTTTTGGGAAGTTCTTTCCCAACCTTTAACAACTGACTCTACACAAGAGTTTAGGAATGCTGGTTTTGAATGATAATCAGTCTTGACAGATGTCAGTGGGTGAGCACTTGAGAAGGCATTCAGCCCACCTTTCAAGTTTTAGGGAGCTAGAATGCAAACACAGCTGAGAAAACAATTTAAAAACAGGGTGGGACAATCAGGGTCTATCTGGGAGTAGAGATACACAGCAGCAGAGCAGCTCTTTCACAGATATAATCTGCTCTAAATAGAGCCTGGAGTTATATGAAGTTGTACATATGAATGAGGATATACATGCAAAAGTTTAAATTTAGGATGTCACGTGTTCTATTATCCAGATATTACTGATTATTTTTTATATGTGTAATCTGTTTATTTGCATCCAATTAACAGTCTGATAGCCTGAACACAACAGTACTCATTTGGTGTCAAATAAAACCCGTCTCTATTGGAAACGATTGTATGTCAAACATCAGTTGTAGCGTTTTATCAGAACCGGACTTTAAATCTGTAAGATGAAATCCATGAACGAAGCATGTTGCAGTGATTTGAATCTGTGAATACCTCAATTCTGGTAAGTGTTTCCAATTACACTACTTCGATTCAGCAAAAAAATTTATTAAAACTAGGATATAGCAGTCAACCTGCCCTGAAAATGATGTAAAGATGTGGGCAGTTTGCAAATGTAAAAAATTACATAAATAGACAAAACAAAAAATCGTTGCAAAGCATGTATTCTAAATCTCTGTTTGCTTCTAGTCTTTAAAAAGATAAATATGACTGCAATGACATATTTGCAATTTAAAAAAATGTTTGAGATTTTTTGGGCCTTTTTTAATTCATTTTGACAGTCAGCAGAAAGGAAATGGGATTAAGAACGAGGGAGGAAGGCATGCGGTAAAGGTCAACGGGCTGGAATTCAAACCCATGACAGCCGGGTCAGGATTGAGGCCTCCGTTTATTGGACTCGCATTTAACCGCTGCACCACCTTCACACACAACTTTTATGACAAAATCAATGTTGCTCTATGCTAACATTATGAAGATGAGGCATTTAGGATCAATGTCTCAACACACTTATTCTGAAACAAACAAAAAGGAAGTAATGTACTACACTTGAGAAAATCACTGAAAAGGCTACAACTACTTTAAACTGCTTATTTGACATCCCGTTGAAGCTTCTGGAGTGCTAATCCATCACGATTATCTAAAATCCAAATTATGAAAGGTTATGCCACGATGACTTGTAGTCTCCTTTTATTTGTGCACCCATAGACAAAAAAAGCAGTCAGGCATCCTGACAGGTAGCTCTGGAAGTTTTCTACTGTCAATACAGAAATCATAATTACATATTTGTTTAAAAAAATCTTTCATATCAATTGGTGTTGTGACTATGTAGCCCCTAAAATGTTGACTGTCAATTTATCTGGAAATCGTTTGAGAGTTCACCAGATTGTGTCTGAAGTCATAAAATATCATTTAACTAAATTGACGTGTATTATCTCTGACTGCAGCTTGGTCTGACCCAAGATGGCCGCTCTGTTGGCAAGCCTCTAACCCGAAAATGTGGGGTCTATCCATGTTTATGCTACAGATAGCCTAGGCTAACTGCAGAGGATGGAAGCAGGATGGTGCTAACTCTAAAAAGTCTGCCAGGGAGACAGAGCAGAAAGAGGCAGCAGCAGATCGAAGCTAGCTTCTAGACGCCAACTGCTGGAGGTGAAAGGAGTACAGTGGTAGATCAGAGAAGCCTGCCAGGCAAACAGAGAGACAGAGGTGGGAGAGAAGGCAGAAGCTGGAGGGTGTCTGCACTGGAGGTAGGATAATGAAACAGTCCTCTTAGTGGCTAAAATTAATAGGCACCCATAAACCTCCCCGCACTCCATCCTTTGTCACCATTACATTCTCTGTCTTTGATTTTTTTTATTTTTTAAAAACCTTATCTGTACTGCACTCCTTTGCTAAAACAGTGATTAAAATAGTGGTCAAATAATGATACATTCTCATCTCCTAATTCTTATACATAATAATGCAATGACAATGTGCATAAAGAGAGGGTGAACAAGACATACAGCTAAAGCCAGATGGACCAGAATGGAACAGAAAATAGCAATTGTTCTGTAATTTGACAGTGAATGATGGAGAGAAGATAATTGGGGTTCAGAGTAGTTACAGAGAATGTGAAACACTTCATATTATTTAACATAATAACATAAAGAAAGGATATATTTTTAAAGCAGTACTAAATAAAAGACATTTCATCCCAGCGTTGCGTATCCCCGGCCTGTAACATCACCAGCGACTCCTCATACCCCCACCATGGACCGTTCTCCCTGCTGACCTCTGGGAAGAGGCTTCCCAACATGCAATGCAGGTCCAGCAAATTCTGCAACAGTTTCTTTCCTGCTGCCATCAGACTGGTGAACTGTTGAAAAAACTCTAAATCATTTCACTAACTCAGCATCACACTGATAACACCAAACAAAGTATACTACATATTTGCACCATATATATTAATGCTCTAAATTTCCATATGAATGCTATGTTTTTTTTCTCCCACACTGTTAACATTTGATCACTGCTGCACTTTAAGGAAATGCTAATTTATTGTCTGGAAAGCTTTAATAAATGATATTATGAACCCCAGTCGGCCTCGGCAGATGGCCGCTCACACTGAGCCTGGTTCTGCTGGAGGTTTCTTCCTGTTAAAAGGAAGTTTTTCATCTCCACTGTCGCTACAAGCATGCTTAGTGTGAGGGATTGTATTTGAGTCAATGAGTCAATGCAATCAACTGCTTTTCCTTAGATAGGAAACTTTGTATCAATTTGACTGTATGATCTGGTTGAACTGTAAAGTGCCTTGAGATGACATGTGTTGTGAATTTGGCACTATATAAATAAACTGAATTGAAATTGAATTGATATTTTGTTTTGTATACACAAAGCGTATACAAAATGACAATAAAAGAATAATTTGAGGGCTGCTTCCCCTCCAGGACCTTTTTTGAAAATATTACTGACTTCCCTCCACGAGCCCTGTGCCCCTCACCTACAGCACCAGGACTCTAAAAGCAGCTGGAAGACCCAGATCACTACCAAATGTCTAAAGAGGTAGGTAGTATTATGCATTATCTAATGTAAACTAGTGTATTGACACACTTTCGCTGGAAATTGTTACTTATATTCTGGTGACTCAGCCTCTCAACATGTGGAAGCTATTACTTTGAGTTTATTTAAAATCTAGCATGAGTAGAGAAAGCCATTTAAATAAAGCATTATGCTTACATCATCTAAAGTCTCTGAGCAAAGAACAACTAAGCTCCTAAAATAATAAATATTTGTAGTTTTTATTGATGAAGCACTGTATGGTTATGTGTGTGGGAAAGAATGTCTGCATGTTGGAAGCCTTGACTTAAGGAGAACTATGACAGGCGAGGAGGAATGATGACCTTTTCTCATGCAATGCCAAATTCCTACCATAACTAAAGTGAAAAGGCTCAGGGTAACTATAGCAGGCAACATGGGATACAACTTAGTGGGATTTATGGGAAACATCTACGGCACCTCTTCAAGCTCTCTTATCCATCAAGAACCCAAGTACATCTATAAAGTTAGACTAAATACTCCAAGGTCAGGAGGAGAGGGACTTAAAAAAAAGCAGACAGACTGGATCTTTTAGATGTCATCCAAAGGTCATAGTGTTGTGTAAAAAATTACTGCCCCCTCTGAGGCATTTTAATCCAATTACTGTTATTAGAAAACATGTGTATAATGCATCCGTTTCCCTGAATGGTAGTTGGAGAAAAGGAGCAGAGAGCCAAACCGCAGATCATTTTATATTGATGTCTTAGACATCTGTGACTTTGTGAAATCCATTTCTGCTCTCTGATGGGAACTCCAACAGCTGCTATCTTGCACACTCCACTTAGCAGGACAAACATGATGGGTGATAGGAACAAATGTTCTAGATGCCTTCTAATTTATTGATTTCTGTTGATTTTAACGTAATAGGCTTCAAGGACATAATGAGTCAAGCCTTTCTCCACTTTCAAACATTTTGCTCCAAGGTTGATATTTTCTATGAAGCAATTCAATAAACCTCAAAGTGGGTCCTGAAGGGAAAAAAAACTATACATTATTTACTTCACAAACAAGAAGGCAAGGGCACTTTCAGCAACAAAGCAGATTTAGTTACTCATATTTCAGCCCATTTATCACTTTGAATTACCAGGGGGGGAAATGCAACAATCAATAAACACAGGAACTTTCTGAGCTTCTATGAGTCAAAGAAATGATGGATCTACACATATGCACATACTGTCAGTCAATAAGCATCGACTTTCATAACACTTTACACCTCCACAGGGACTAAGGAGCAGTTGGACTCCGATTGCACCCATCATCGAAACAGAACATTTAAAGTGAGAAAAGAAAAAAGCTTTTTGCTAAAGCTCAGTTTCACTAATCAAGGTTTAACTGCTTTTATTTGTAACAATTCTGTTATAAAACACGCAGGACTTAACTCATGTAAACTTTGTGTTCATTCAATAATTACATTTTGACCAAAGAGTAAAATGCACTGCTGTTTCCTTGAAAAAGGAAACATTTATGCATAGAGGTGAGACTACCAAACAGATCCAATCAAAACTGTGTGGTAGATTTATTTCAATTCTAGTTTGTAAAAAAAAAAAAAAACTATTTCGGCCAATTCAATTAACGGTTCAAGAACGATATGAAACAAGGGAAAATATTTTCCAAACAGCTCTACTGTGAGCCACCATTAATTGAGGAAATTAAGAGAAGTAATTTCCCACAATGCAACAGAGCCAGCAGTGTTAATCAGGTTTTAGATCATTAAAAGGACAAATTATTTTCTGCTTGTTTCATGACAGAGGTGAAAAGTTCAAAAAAGAACTTTGCTGTAGCACTTCCTACTTTTTTCTGAAGTCTCACTGTCTTGCGGCTGATGGTACCAACACGTCTTAAAAATAAACTTTCCTCTGACCTCACATCTCTGTACTTCCTCTGACTTCACTCTAACCACCTTACTGATGGTAAATAAAGTTATATTTGACTCTGCTCTATAGAGGGAGTTTCCACCTAAACTGGTGCCGGTGTAGGTACCAGATCTGCTCGGGTGGTCAAGTCTGCTCAGGGTCCTGCGCATGCCATTGACGTTACACTATATGATTGGCTGAACACAGCATCTGTGTCCCGAGTCGGCAGTATCTGTAGTGTTACTGTGTCTAATGACCGATAAAGTTTTACTTCATAGGTAACAAAACTGAAAAGAATCTGTTTCTGGTGAACAAAGTAACTGTTAAACCATGGTGTAAAGGGGGAGAGCTGGGTAGCGCTGTGGCTAGCTGTGCTCAGTAGCCAACAGGTTAGCCTATTTTAGCTCAGTCAGTTAGCCATATTAAGCTACACTACTTTTGAATTTGTATCAACAACAACAGTTCATTTTCTACAAGTAGAATAACTGTTTTATTTGTCTAAAATCTCTACCAAAATCTTTTTTTAAGATGTCCCATTTGTCCTCCCCTGCCCTCAGATCTTAACAAAAAGAATAAAAATAAGCTGAGATTTTTTTTTTTTACCTTGTTAAATGGCAGAGCTCAGTCTGTCTTAGAAGGCAGTGCTTTCCTTCAAGACTGACAATGATTGTTTTCTAATTTCGGCTACTTTAGATCGCCAATGACATGTGAAATAATAGCAAATAAAGGTAATAATATGCTGAAAATCCAAAAGAGATTCAATCCTTAACAAACGGGTGCAATACAGTTTGTCCGAACGGAGTTGCCATATATTGACGTCATAAGAAGCGACAGGGCAGATCTGGTACCTACACCGTTATCCTACCAGGTAAGTTCTGATGTGCTCACTACTAACACAAAGATGAGGTTTGGCGTTTATGACTGACCGGTCACATTGAAAACTGTCTGGTTCTGGTTTATTGGTCAGTTTTTCTGTGAAAATTTTATGAAGAAATGAAAAAGAAAACAATAGGCTTTCTTTCTTTTGCATATAAAGACCCTTCAGCCCTGGGAGTTTTCAGTTTAGATTCTTTTGATTTCACTTGTCAGCAATGAGAGTTTAACTAGTTGACAGATGGTAAAATGGTATTCCTGCATTACAACTGAAGAAGCTGTTCATACGCTATCTTCAATGGGGATGGATTTTTTTAACTAACCTACGATTACAACTTGGTAGGACCGATACATCAGCCGCTAATATTTTAGTCTCATATTAGTGTAATTTCTTGTATGGTATCGGCGGATACTAGCCTAGTAAATTAGCCCCACCCGCCAGCAGCCAAAATCATTTTTGCTGTGCAACGCTGGAGAAAGTACAACAAGGAAGATGGCAACAACTATTGAACAGTTCTCATTTGACTGAGCTTTGGAATCAGTTTTGGAAAGATTAGACGTTTTTGTTGAAACGTGAGCAGGAAGAGGGTCTACGGTCATATATTTTTAAGAAGGACGTATTTGCTGTTTTAACGACAGGCTGTTTGTTTACACTCCCCCACAATCTTCCTGTTGCGCTTCCTACGTCACAGTCAGTTGCACTCATTGGTCAGAGCATTGGCCAATAGGCACAGACATGGTTTGAAAAACAACGGGTTGTTCTCATCAACAATCTTCCAATGTCTCATTCATCAGGGCCAGACTAAATTAAACATTTAGTCTCACATTTACTCTGGTTTATCAGGCTAAGCTGATACCTGCATTTTTTCATTAAATCATCAATGCATACAGCAGCCCTGCCTAGAGATGCTCATCCATTGCTGCTCCCTACTTTTTGCTATTCATTGTTATTGTTATTATTTGTTTTTATAATAAGCGTTTCTATCATAGCCACCTTTTTTCACTCCTAACTTGTTATACCAACAATATATTAATCTCAGGTCTCCCTACCACTAGTGAGAACTAAAGAAGCCACTTGGATTAGAGGTGAAACGTCTTCTAGAAAACTTCACGTCCAGTCCACTAAACTGAACGTTTCAAGCTTATCCTACCATTCTGCTCAAAGTAATTCAGATTAAACTGCAAATCTATTATCAGTACATTTTGTGATCTTTGTTATTTAAAGCAACAACCAGCAGCAGAAATACAGCAAATAAACCAGGATTCATTCTCACTTAAACCAAACTCTACTACATTTCATTTTCATTGAACGCTTAAAAATCTCAAAATAATACAATACAATAAAAGATTTTGCTGAAACATTTTCTCCAAAACTCACATTGATGCAGTAACTGAAATAAATCTGAATAATTTTCAACCATAATTACGATTGCAATCAAATTTTAAGGTTCATTTTTATTAACCACAGGCATGTTGATGTATTTATGACCTTGAAAACTTTCTCATCTGTACTCCAGTGCTGCAGTACTTTCACCATGTTGAAAAGTGCCTACTTCTATTATGACTTCTATTCACATGCATGGTTCTGCAGGCTATCTGCAACTCTGTCTTCCCGTCTGTGTGCCAGAAAGCCTGCTTTAAAAGCATTAATGCCAACTAAAGGGCTGAAGGGAGTAATTCAGTTTCTTACTACTGTTAAAGGAAAAGTCTGGTCAGCAAGGATTGATCAATGGATCATTATTTATACCTAAAACGAATACATTCATGGTGATTTTATTGAATTTAGTGTTAATCAGTAAAAAAAAAAATAACAAAACCTCGATCTGTCTGGGACCGGCCATTTTTACCCAAATATAGTAACACCTCACTGCTGATATCTTCCGGCAGTGATGTCACGTTGCGGTAAGTCTAGCGCCATTCTCCCCGCTTTAATACTCAACGTCTGCAATCAACAACATCTATTTTACATTTCGAGAGGACTTCTCCATTGAAATTCACGAGAGCTATAGTTAAAGTGACGATGTCCACATGCAGTTGGATGTTGTAATAAATCGGGTAAAAGTGAAAAAAAAAAATGTGTTCACCTTTTCGATTCATGATCTACCACAGGTTCGTCGTTGGATTGCCAACTTGAAGAGGGAGGATTTGCCATCGAATTTCTGGCCAGAGAAGAAACCCGCCATATGCAGCCAATATTTTGAAGAAGAATGATTTCAATATAATTTGGATAATAGCGCGTTGTGGCAAACACCAGATACAGCACTGGGACTTGATCAACAGTCAATACCACACCATGAAGTCACAAACCGGTAGGTGTTAGTAGTGTTCTTTGACAAACATGGATGTCTCCAGTAAACACATTGAAATCAAAACGACTCTTAATTAAACACACATAATTTATTGAACAGTATGTAATAATTCCAGATTCAAAGTACTTTCAGAAGTTTGAATTATGAATATGACCAGACTTTTCCTTTACAGGTAATGTGACCCAAATCACATGCCTCTGCAATATGACAAATGTATTTTGTTAGATTCTGCTAATGAAATTAATAGCTCAGAACCAGAAACAATTTAAGAATAAAAATAAGTTGATGTATATTGAAACAGATCAAATTTACAGAGAGATAATAATAAGTTTGGTTTTTCAAATCTACCTTTACATCCTAATATAAATTTTTTTATAAAATTAGTCAGGCATGATCTATCAAAGGTTAAAGTGACCCAGAAACTGGATATTTCTTTTACTCAGCTGTTTTCATCCACCTTACTGACTCACTCACAACAACAACGCCAACGTTATTTCAAAATAGCTTAATATGCAAGATTAGATGTTAGGTTTTGTTGTCTTATATCAAAGTTAGATTCCACTAAAAAAGATAAATCAGGAAGAAAAAGAATAAAGACAAAGAATGATCACATTCTGCAAGCAAGGACAATCAGAAATACGCATTATGCCCTCCAGTCTGCCTGGGAAAGCTTGACTACAGCATTATGTAAATGAAGAATCATCCGGATATTTAAACGAGCGCAAGATATCATAATGACTAATAGATCAACAACAATCTCTTCAAGAAAGCTAACCCCCAGTTATGACTTTACACAACAGCTCCTCTTTATACTGTAAGGAGTGATTTATATGTAGAACCCTGCATGGCACCCAAATCCTCCTAAATCTCTATAATGACAGAAAAATATCTATAACTAAAGCTCATGAAAAGGTGTTGGGATAAAAGTAATTTTTCTTATACAGCAGAAAAAAGGAGAGCTTATGTAAAACTGTCAAACCAGAAGAGATTACACCTTAAAGGGAAACAGCAGCCCCGCTGTGATAATTGCTAAACTCAGCAAATGAAGGCAGTTAGGTAATAAACGGCAACAGAAAGTCTGACTTGGCTCACCTGCCAGGTTATAGCTTCCCTGTTTCCTCTGATCTTCTAAAGCCTGAAGTCTCAGCACTCCTGCTGGTTCATGTGAAGCCGCAGAACATCTTCTGGCTGCAGTCAGTTTTCCTACAAAATAAAAAAAAAAAAGCCACAGAAACATGGCAGAAATTGGATTAATGTCACCAAAAGATTCGAGTGCATCCTCCGACATCCGATATGATTGCAAGGCTAGATAACAAAAATTGAGATTCAGCCTAAAAAGACATTCAAACATTCCTACAGCTTGCTTTTCTGGTTGATGAAGGTGAATGATCTGAATAGCTCAGAACTCTGTACCGAGTGTACAACTTTCATCTGGAGGTAAGCAGGTTAGAGTGGGCTAATTTTTAGCTTGATCGGCCCTGAAGGTTAAAACTAACAATAGTTTTGCTTTCAATTATGCAAAAAACATCCAATTTAGAGCCAACTGGTAGAGTTTAGCATGAACCATACCATCATTTTATATTGGTTTAAAATCAAGAGAGACTAGAACTGCTTACAATGGTCAGTCTGCATCTAATGACTGATTCTACAAAAAGCAATAATGAGCTGATGCATCAAACTGATTTAAAATTAGCACCTAATTATAAAGTTAAGAAAGCAGAGGGTGATCAGTAAGGACTTTTAACCACAATAATCATCAGATATTTAAGATAGAGTATATAACCATAATAATCACAAAGCTTTGAATACCAACAAAGAGAATTGACCCACATCTTCCTCACATCATCTAGACATAAAATAATGATTTCTTAGTGGTCACTGCTTTCCAAAAGGAACCGAGCTGTGAACGTGACAGAGCACAAAACAAACACAGCTCCTTTCTGGTGGACGCTAACGATCAGATCAGAAAGACAGAGAACCAGGATGAATGAATAATGCTGACTGAATAACACACAAATACCAACACTGTCACGTCCCACTTCCCATTTAAAGCAGTGACTTGACAGAAATTAGACAGGAGCCACTCCCCTCCCTTAAATTAATCTCTGCTGTAATGTTTCACCCTCTTACCCGGCAGTCGGCTCAGGCAAGAAAACAAGCTAAATAAGGAATTGTTATTGTAGAGTTCAGCATGCGGTTTTAAACTATTAGAGTTAAGGGCCTGGGGAGGAAAAGCTGTTTACACTCCCAGCAAGTACACATGCTAAAATTATTTCCTTTTTAGCATATAATCCAACACAAACATTAGTTTCTAGTGGTCAGTAGGTGGAGGAGAGCATAGGGGGTGGGTGTGGGAAAACAAGCTAGTTTTTTAAACCCACTTGCAGCTTTGTAGGTTTCCATGCTATTTGCAGTTTTTTGTTAATTTTTATTTGTGGAAATCTGTATCGGTATTCTCTACTGTATGTTTTAATAGAATGGGTTCGTTTATACAGTTATCCAATTAAATAAAAGTGTAAATGGATATAATTTAGAGTATCTGTTGCACAGTGTCGTCCAGTCCCTGATTGGTTATCGCAGTAAAGTTCAGGTTTATAAATACTGGGTTAGGGTTTTAAATACTGATTTGCGTTATCGACTTTTCGCTTCGTTCTTAATGCACGTTGCTCGAAATGCATCTTTCGCATTGTTGACCGCTACTTTCCTGTTGATAGGGTTAACATGTCAGTCATTTGCTCCACTCACACCCAGCAGCCAACCACAGGCTATTAGCTTCTAAAAACAGCTTATTAAGTCTGTTTTCTCTGTGTTCCATGTTGCTTTGCTCTAACTAACCTGCATAGATGCATGCCAGCAGAGACCTTAGAGACCAGGGAGATTATAGTGATGTAATCCGATTGCTAATGCTAACATAAAGGCCACTGCAGGCCCCGCTGGGGGATTATCTCGCCTTTTGTCCATCCTATTTAGAATTTATTAGTACGTAGCTGTAGGAAAGCCAAACCAAATTTTTGTTGAACATAAAAGGTTATGTTGCACATTTACTTAGCATTGATTAGGGGTCAACAATGATTTAATATTATTATGTCACAATTTTTTTATCTTAACTGTAAAATGTTTAAATATATATTTTTTTCAATTTTGGTAAACGTCTGCTCTAAGTGGTTTGCTCTGTTAGCTAAAGTTGTGTTTTAGAGTCTCTATACCCCAGTTAACGATTAATCAATCATTAAATTAGTTGATAATTATTTCAATAATCGATTAATCACGATTAATCAGATGAATTGTTTCTAGTCACAATATAATTTAATTTTAATAAGGATCGTATTAATTTTCCAATATTTAAATACACATTACAATCTATAATTACATTATTAGTCATAGGATGAGGTTCCGGTCGCATTAAATATTATGTTTTTTTTAAAGGAGTAAATTCTAAAATGTTAGTTTGAAGGATTTTTATAAACATGACAAAAATAATGAAGTTTACACAGGAGTCTTCTGTGGACATTCTTGGCAGTTTTTCCTGATGCTTCTACTTTGTTTATATTGATATAGAAACTGTATTGCATCAAATAAAAGTAATTATGACCTTCAGGTTAAATCATAGTTGAAAACTGTCCAGTAAGAATGATTTAAAGCACGACTGTGTGGATTTAAAAGCTGTTAGCAGGTTGATTTTATAAAAATAAATCTTTAAAGATTTAAATACAAGTCTAAAAGAAAAAAGAATACATTTGCATAGGTCTAAGTGAGCGAAAAGTTTAAAAAGAATAATAAAATTTTATTTTTAACATTGTTTTTATTCCTTTATTTATAAAATAACAACAATTTTTACTTTCTAGATTTTTGAGGTTCTATATATCTATTCATTAGTCTTCATTGCTGTTCATCTTTTTTTCTTTTTCTTTTTGTTGTTTTTCCATTTCAAACTGAATAGAAGAAATAAGACGTCAAAGTAAACAAGGTGGAAAATGATCCATAGATACACGATAATCCTCACATTCCTGAAGCTTAGGCCAGACACTTCCCACATAATTTGATACCAATGGAGACAACAAAGTTAAAATGCTTTTAGGTTAAAGTGAAGTAATAGGTCTAAAGTGCCCCTGAGTATGAAGTTAAAACACAGATCTTGGCCAAGTCTCCCCTGGGCTTTCATTTACTCTTGGTTTTAGACATGGCCACTTCCTTCCTCCAGCTCTAATTACCATAGCACCACAGTTTGTTTTTTGTTGTTTTTTTTAAAGACACAGGCGGCCGAACATTTCCATGTGTTTTTTTGTGAATTTAGCAAGGCAATCAGCATAAACACAGAGATGAATACAAATGGCCGTGATGCCAGTGTTTTATTGCACCCTAACAGCACCAGCATCTCCTCTAACCTCTCCTTTAGCTGCAGGACTTTCAGATACACAGTCTGCTATTACAATGATATGGTATACCTCCCTTTAGAAATGATCAGGACTGAACCGACATGGCAACGGAATGTAGTTGGACCATAATAATTTACACGCTGTGCATGTGTGACAGTTGTTTGATCTTTAACTTAAAGAACTGCTGAGATCCTCCTGGGAAGAAAACAGGCAGAGCTCAACAGAACCTGGATCAAAGACTTTGTATCAAACTAACCCTGAAACCGTATATGATATTAAAGGATTTGGATTGAAACAGCAAGTATCGGGTATTCACTCCTTACTAGACAGGAGCCACAATCCAAGAAATAGTCATTTAAAGACAAGCTGTGTGCTGTTCTAATGCTTAGGACAGACGTTTAGTTAATAGGACCAGAATAAAACCAGAAAATACAAGTCATGCTTTTTTCCTGCACTTTATTTTTTTTAACATTCTTATCCAAACCAAAACAAATATATAATCAAGTTCCAATTACTTCAAAAGATTGCAGGAATCTTTTATTCTTCCCCATGAAAAGATTGGGAACCACCAAATGAAAAAAGAAAGAAATTTTCCGTTTTCAATTAGATTATTACAAGAACATTAACCAGTTTCCTAAAATATTTTACTTTCCAGTTTAAATGCTGATCTGCTTGTCCCACTGAGGCTTGCATCTTAAATTGCATCCCTTCCAAATGGGATAGAAAGCCACAGAAGGAGCAGCCAGCTGACTCACAGAGATTTCAAGCTAGATTTTGTTCCCTACACAATAAACATCAGCATGATAATCACATGAGGCTAAAAACTCATGATTCAAACTCAAAAAGACAACTAGAGTTCAAACCTAGCTCAAGGTTTTAAATTTGGGGCAACATTTGGGAAAGACGGCCCATACTACCTCCATTCCTAGCCAATCCAAACATAAGCCAGTGACTATTTATCCACAGATGATTTCACAAGTCAGAAATCTTGTAAACAAGGTAGAGTTTGGCATGTGATTGAACAGCTACAATCACCGTGAAGGTATGAACATTAAACTTCAAATGCCGGGGAGTTAGGTTGAGTAATGCATTAACCATGAGGTCATCACAACGCAGCTGAAGGCGGATCGGAAAACGTTTCACATCTGATCACAGAGATAAGGCATTGCTCACGTTCAGATGGCATCAGCCTCTATATTTAAAAATGATTCAGGTCGAGGAGTGTGACGCCTCCTGGATGCAAACGTCCGAGTTAAACCCTTTTATAGCCACGCTTATACAACATGGGGTTCCTTTTACTTCCCTGAGATTTTGCCACAGACTTTCCAACTTTCTTTCAGTCCACTCAGTAGGCCTACAGTTTAAATCTCAGGGTGGGCAGCTGGCTTTACATGCAACGCATTTGTGGACAAAGGGGAAACTCCAAATTGTCGTGGTGAGGGCAGCCACCCATGACAGCTCTCAGTGGGATGCTGGTTGTTTATGATCAGCACTAATTGCTGGTCTGCAGACTCACTAAGCTTCAGAAACTCCAGTCCACATAAAAGTAACCCAGAACTGCAAGAGTTTATTCAACCAAACATAGAGAGGGTGACGGATAAAAACCAACGTCTCTTTGTTTATGCTGAGCATTCCTTTGCAGCACCCAGTTTAAAGTAGCTTACTGCCTAGCAGAGAAACACTTAAGTTTGGCGGCTATCATGTAAGATCTTCACTTTTTGTCCAGCCATACACCATGACAAAGTACACTAACTTATGAAGCAAAGGAAAGGGATAGATGGCTAAAAAAACAAAAAAAAAAAAAAAATGATTTTCCCAAACCCATAGTCCATCTATTGCATTTCCATTCATCTCCCTCCAAGAGTCAATACTCTGATGAGCCCCATTTCACTATAATTATAGAGAAAAGCCTCTGAAGTAGGTGTGTACCAACTCTGCACATCAAAAGACCGATTCTTTTTTTAAAGTTTTTGTCTCAGTAGCTCAGGTTCTGCCAGAATGGATGAAAATTTTTTGTCTTACCAAAACTGGACTTTGACTGGATCATTCTAACAAACCAGGAAAGAGCAACATTAGGCCTAAAACAACACTGTCCTGCAGTTATTGAAAATAAATCCAACATGCAGAAACACCTACACACACAAAATGGCATACATTTTAACGAAGGCCATGTTTTTGATGCCTTCCAGAAAGAAGCTAAAGTTACGACCAGCATGGAAGCCAGCTCTGGTGGTAAGTAGCTAGTTTTATATCACTGGCTGTGCTTAATGTGGTTCCTAGTAAATCATATGCAATTTCTGGAAATAAACCAATGTCCTACCTCTCTTTGGGTAATTAAGGGAATGTGCCTTACTTGTTATTCCAGCCCTTCATTGCTAGCATGCTTAATTAGAACTACTGGTAGCTGGAAATACTGGAATTCTTACATGATTCTAGCTATTGCAATGGATGTAAGGAAACATGCTACGAAGTTGCTTGGCAGTTCAGGGAGCAAGAGAAAGGTGACGCTCATTTATTTAAATCAGGGGAGATGAGTTTATTTCCCGAAATTGTACAGTAATGCTTTTTCATTAAACGGATGCCTTCTCCATTAGATTTGGAAGACTGTGACGAGACGGGTAGCCTGGCTGGCTCAGAGGCTGGCAGCTCCCGTTCACTGCCTTATGTTTTCTCCGAGGCAGGCAGAAATAGAAAGTCCCAGGTTTCCAAGAATTGATGAGAGAATCGATAAGGGAATCAGAATCGTATAAAATCTTATCAATTCCCAACCCTAGTCCCTGATCAAACACCTGAACAAATAAACGGTTAATGGCCATTGACATTCCGTGGTCATTATTCAGTCTTGTTTCAGGTGTGTTGATGCACAGTTGGATGGAAAAGCTGCACGACCGTGATCGTCAGCGACGGACATTACCTACCCTGATCTAAATAATGATATGGTAGCTCTAGTTGTATGTCTGTTAAAAATGATGGGGCTTCTCAGCTGCTGTTAGAGAAAATCTTCCACCCAATCTAATGTTGCTACCACCATGTTTAACCTTGGACATGGTGTGTTAGTTTTCCACCATGCAGTTCTTTGCATCGAAGCCTGAAGGACCGCCACGAGTCTCATTTGACCTTCATAGTGCTGTAGTTCACTAATGCTGACAACACATTACACACAAACTGGCTCTATGTACTCGTTTAGGTGATTTCTGGGGGCTGTTGTTTGCACTGGACATGTAGTAGAGAAAAATCAGAGAAAAAAGGGACAGATTCAAACTGCACAGCAATTTTTTTCTGTACGCATTATTTCCCTTCCTCTTCACAAATACAACATGTCAGTTTTTCTATCATTCATCAATTTTCTGTCACACTAAATCCCAGTTGGTGTCACAAGGGGTGCTGGTGCCCATCTCCAGCTGTCTATGGGCGAGTGGCGGGGTCCACCCTGGACAGGTCACCAGTCTATCGCAAGGTGGTTTTCTATCATATAAAAACCAAAATATGAAGAAGCTGTTCAACATTTGCAAAGAGCTACAGGTAACATTTTCCATTTATGTTGATATGAATCCCCTGCACGATTTATTTTTTCTTATTTTGTTTTTATTTTTCATACTGTATGGTCTAATTATTTCAGTGTTGCTTATGTTGGCCCTATATTTAAAAGAACAAAAACATGACGGACCTGCTTAGTTGAAGCCCTCTCTGCTCTCATTACAACGTGTGACCTCTTTTCCAGCACGCCTCTGCAGAGCCAAATTCTGGCTTGTGCAAAAACAGTAAATTAGCATGTGCTGCTCATCTTGCTGAGTTATTATTGGCAGCTACAGTGCTGTTTGCACAGAGAGGACTTTTTTATTTAACAGAGAGGGAATATGAACGCTGTGAAAAGCTGAAAGAAGCAGTGATCATATTTTCTGGGTGATACTGACTCCGGTTTTCTGTGATCTCCACCCGTCTGATCTGGCGATTCTGATTTTGAGATTCAGATTTTCTTTCTAAGGATTATTGCAGACAAAAATGATCAGCTGCAGATTCTCTGACAGAGGTAGTGGTTAGGTAGGGAGTTCCAATACCTCCTTTTGATTAAGGGGCCAAGAAAAGTTGGACTAGAACATTTACAACAATCTGTTGATTATTTTATCAAAGGTGGTCTTTTTTAATGCTTGTATTCCACAAAAGGGAAGGTTTTTTTTGTGAGGTCTACATAAGCTTCCGCTGAAAGAGTAAATGCAGGTGCACCACCTAAAACCAGAGATATAAGCCAGCAAAAGGCAGAAATCAGCATGCCCTAATAAATATGTGCATGACTTCATTCTGTATTTAAACTGCACCTCCTCATCAGATCAAATGTTAAAGCTGGAGAAACAAACTCGGGAATCCATAAGTGAACATCCCTTTTTCACTTTAATCTTCCGAAGAGCCCAGTTGTGAACTCACAAAGAACATGAGCTGCATAACAGAGCTTGTTTACCAGCTTTTAGCCAGTTGGGTGTTGGAGCGCAGCCCCTGTTGCTGTCACTCACCAGTTCTGTGAATCAGACCCCCAGGCTCCTCCTTCTTCTTTCTTTTGGGGCCCAAACCTCATGGCTGGACGCCAGTATCTGGGCAGGGCAGCCACAGGCTATCACAATCAACCCCACATCAGAAACAGCCAGCTCACAGCGACAACCATTAAACCAGATCTTCTCATCCAAATAAGGATATGCATTTTTTCAATCAGTTATGCTCTCTTTCTCACCATTCTCAGACAGATACGTCACACTCCCCTTGCAAACATTTAGCCATGATCCCCCCCCAAACACACCCCTACTAGCATGAAACACTGATGCAGTTTCAGTATGTACCACTCCGGTTTTCATACCACCATGATTACAGCACATAAGTCAAAAATGTACCAACAAAACCAAAGGAGGTGAGGGAGGGGGATGGGTGGGGGTGACAGAGCCAGGACGTACTCTGCTGTTGCTAACGAGATCCCGGTGTGGCTGAGGTGTGCGTGCGCGTAGTGTGACAGAGTGAAAGGATGGACTCTGCGTTGGGTAACTGGAGATGTGCTCTCACTCAGCTGGCTCTGTGGAAAACGGGGTGAGTGTGCAAATTTAATATGAGCGGCATCCACGTGATTTATTTCTGGAAAATGGATTTGCTGTGTCAGAGGAGGTCAGGCAGTGGATGTTTATTTACAAGTGTTGAGGTGGCGGGCGCTACGAGGCGTTTACCACACGAACGTTGTGTGATGACCTCAACCCCTTGAATCAAAGGGTGACAAATGAGTCGGTCGGGTGGGAAGTTCAGCTCGAATGCATTCGGAGTTGGGTAGTCCAAACCAAGTTCTTCGGAAGCAGTTGCAAAAGAATGAAAGTAAAACCTCTTGAATGGAAACTTGTATAATGATGAGCTGGTTACAAGAATTTTCCAAACATCCATGTTCTGTTTTGTGTAAAACAATACCAGTATAATAGCTGTAGAAACATTTTCAATCTGTACCAATCCCTAAAAAAAAAAAAAATAAAGCAAATTTCCCTCTAGGTTCATGGGAGCAATTCAAATAAACCTTTAAAATGTATATATAGTTAATAGACTTAAAATAAATATCCCTAAACTTTTTGTTGTCAGGAAAAAATGATTTAATGTAGATAAACTTGTAATTCCTTTATATCTGATTTATAATTATGACCTCATTATATCCTTTTTTGTTTTAGAAGTGTCAACGTGGACCAGGGAAATCCTGATCGGTTCTTTTGAACAACACAATATTTTGGAGACCCTTAATATGAGACGGCAGTACGAGACAGTAGCTTCATCAGTGTCAGAGAGATTTCAGTCAAGCATTAAAAAAAAACTTATTTTAAGACACTGACTGAGTTGGAGAATTTGGTAGATTTTGGCTGAAAAAGCCCTAAACATAACTCAGCAGGACAGCCTAGATTTGGCATTAGAAAATACTCCAAGACTTTTAATCACTCCCAACTTTCTAACATAAAATCAATTCTCTTAGTCTGCCAGTACAACAGTCTTTCCATGCTGAGGTAAAAATATTACAAATTGTTTGACAGTTTGAGTAAAAGGAAAAAATATATAAAAGACAAAGTCAGGAACTTGAAAACATTTAAAGCTGTCATGTTGTTCTGATTTGGCTCTGATGCCTATAAGGCGACTTTTATTCCTTGCAAGGGATTTTTTCTAATCTCATATGAGGTCTGCTTCATAATAAGACAAGATAATAACACGAAACATTTAACAGATCCGTTTTCAAATACTCTAATTTCATAAATATGCGGTGCCTTTATCTTCTTGATCCGTTCACAGTAAAAGACAACCTGCACAGGTTTATTTAACTTCCTTGACCAACTGCACTCAGTTAGAGGCCGGTGTTCCAAAGCTTAGAGGAGAGCAGCCATATGATTAGTCTCCAAATGTTACAAGGTTAGAAGCAAAAAACATTGTTCGTGAAACAAGACAATACCTTTTTTTAGGTTTTGTCTGTGCAGAATTAACAGGAACAGTGCCAACATGGGATATTACCAAGAGGCTGGTTCCACAAAGCGAGCTTAACCAGAATAACTACTAACCAATCCAATTTAACCAACCCACAACAACGGCAATCAGGATCAGCGGTAACATAAAGCCGGTTATCAACTCGCTAACTCAATCCAGCTTTTTGAATTTCATGAATCTGTGAACTCCAATGTATAAAGCAGCAGGTTCAGGGTAGCAGCCCAATGACAATTAGGACAGAAGGGAGAGCGGCATATTTCTCTTGTAAGGAACGAAAACTCATTTTACAGAAATACGAAGAGGAAAAAAGTTTCAATGGAAAAAAAATTAAACACAGTGGAGGAAACAACGATACTGGAAAGGGTGTGGAGAAGGATTGCTGACTGCGTTTGTTAAAAATCAGTACCATTTAACACAGTACTGCATGTTAATCGCATTCCCCTCGGGAGGGAAGAGGACTTTGGAGCAGATAAAAATAAAACACAAAAACATAATTTCATCTGGTTAGTTGGACTTTTCCATTCAATAATATTGGGCTACAATAAAGCTGGAAGCTGATGCAACCATTGCATCTTATTAAGACAAGAAGTGACCAGTCTGAGTTTAAACGTCCTGATTTCTGAGCTGAATTCATTCATCAGTCTGTATTTTTCCCCGAGGTGCTCAGCATCCTACATGAAGCTGCTGGTTGCATAATATCACATAGCCTTACCTACAGCATAAATATGCCAGATCCTGGAACCGTATAAACCTGTGTCTCATATAAGCAACCGTCATCATGATTCAAAGGATCTTCTCATAATTTGTGCTCTGAGTTTTATTTTTTTAAACGGCTTCATATATCAATTATACAAAAAAAAGTGAATGCCTACAGTGTATGAGGACATTATACAGGAGAAAACAAATACAGAATATTAAAAGGATGGTATGTCAAAAAGGAAGCAAAGGAAAAAAAAAATTATAAGTTAAAAACTATTTAATTTCCAAAAAGTATTTAGTTTTAAATGCTTTTTGGTTTTCAGGTTATTTTATTGTGACACTGTTTTATTTAGGTTGTTTTTCTTTTTGAATTCATTACTAAAAGGGTACATAATTATTTCCAGTTTGCCTGCTGTGTGGAGCGTTTCTAGGATTCAGATCAATCCTGAAAGTTAGCCTGCCTCCAAGCAGGTTACCTGATCAGAGTACGTTACCATGGTAACTACTTAACTAAGAATGAACCCAGCTTTGTGGTACCGGAAAGTCAGGGTTAAAGCTGAAGTTGTCTCGCTTACCCAGTCATCCTGCTTCATGGTGCAGCCCTCTGATTTAAAGAAGCGTAGACTTGTTATTAATAGATGTTACAACAGACTGCTGAGGATGGATTCTGTAAATACCTGGTTTTAAGGATTCAGACCCAAACTACTGAAAAAGTAAATGATAAACATCTGTCCAGATGTTTTTCTTAAAAAAAAAAAAGATTAACATTGCAAATAATGTTTAAACAATAATTCAGCAACCAGCTCCCCTGATGTATTTCATGGCATAGATTCTGTTTTACAGACAGTGCACTCATTTATTTAAACTGTAATGCTCCATAAAAACACCTCAGACTTGCCTCAACCAGTGAAAGTTATCTTATCAGATTTTCCAAACTTTTTTTTTTTCTAAAGAAGAGAGAAGCTACATCCATCTTCCCAGTTGCATAACCTTTGAGAATAACATCTGAATTGATTTGTGAAATAACCTAGGACTCTCACTGCTTGTGTCCATCAGCTCCCAGATTGAATCACAAGCAATACAGAACGGTACCACTTTGCCTGCAGGCACTGTGTTGCCAGTGAAATTGCAAACCAGATTTATCTGCAGATTTGAATCTCTCGAAACACTGTTAACTCTTTTTTTGGAGCCTACATCCTCTGCAGCCCTTAGAAATAAACTGTGCAGCTCTGGGACCAACTAGGATGGCAAAATTCCTTTCATTTCCCCTATGCTGTAAAGACAGATCCCTCTCCTACCATTTTCATCAACCAACAAGAGATTTTTGGAACAATCTATTACGTTTTTTGACGACATGACCGTGACACAAGCGTCTCATTTAAAATGTACAGATCTCACAGTGGAACAACATTCTGACCCTATTGCTTTCCTATTGGATGGTGCCTAGAAATCACAGAAAATCCTCACATTTATTCCTAATATCTAAATGTCCCATAGTTTTTTCTATACACACTGAAAGCAAAAGCTGATCTTCACTAACACAAGTCACATCAATCAACAACTAAGTCGACATTAATGAGGCATAATAGAGACTTTTACAAGCTGGGAAACAGGTGAGAGGTCTGGAAGACGTCAACAATAAAACAGAATTACATCACTACTGGCTGGAGTTCAGGGTTTGCTTTATGATCCCTACAGGAAAACAAATAATGGCAGAGAGTGTATATCCCAAGTGGCTTACATCATTAAAAACCAGATCGTTATCAATAAACCACACGGCACAGCAGCGTGAATCTATGAGGTAAAACTGAACCGCTTATTCTAGAAATGTACTGTAGGAGACATGTAGACAGACCATAGGACTGGGGGGAAAGACAAAGACAGAGGAGGAGTGGAATGCAGGAAAAAAAAAACTGGGCTGGAACAATTAATTAGATTTATTGCTATAAATCGATTTTTGAAATTGTCATCAACTAATTTAGTAATTGATTGATCTTTAAATGGGGTATAGATACTCTAAAACATGCAGTAGCAATAATATCAAAATTAAAAGAAAAACATCTGCATTTGAAATAAAAAATAAAATAAAAAAAATCTGCTCTGTCCAAATCTCCTAATGTGGAAAAGATTTAGTCCCCTCTCATCCAAATTCTGTAAAAAAAAAAAAAATCTTCTTAAGGAAATGTTGCCATTAGTTATTGATTAATCATTAGCAAAATGATTGTTAGTAGCAGGGCTAGTTAAAGAGGTCATATCAATCAGGAGGTGCATAAAAAATAAATAAATAAAAACATGATTTAAGTTTAAGCCTCGCTTCATCCAGGCTGATGGAAGTAATGTAGTCAGCATCGTCATCAAAGACCCAAGGCTGGATCCTTTGGCCAATTAAACAGAGACGAAACACCACAGAATATATTAGAGTTTAATTGTTCTTATCTAAACTAAGTCTACGTGTTTAGAGGCAGCTTTCAGAGTTTGGGGGCAGTTTGTTTCTAATTTTGCCTTTATTGTAAATCTCTGACCTGTAAATCCTAACTTCATTAGATTTAGTTTGTTCTTTATAAAATATATTATAGAACAAAATAAAAAAAAAAAAAAAACCTTTTCATACATTTTTGTCATGAGCGGTGAATCATTTATAGTAGAAGCCAGTATCAGGCACCTTACTGTAATGTTTGGCCTTCCAATTATCTACTTAAAGCCTCCCTCTGTCTCTTTGTTTCGGTTTGAGTGACTTGGGAGACATACTTGGACAAGTGGAAAGACAATAGTTTTATCCTCACATCTCTGTGCTGTTTCTCCTTTTGTTTTTTTTGAGAGAAAAAAATGCTTCCTGCTGTTATTACAAGCTGGTAGACCTTATGAAACATTCACTGCCCAGATGAAATTCTATTTTCAAGTTTGTGAAGGCAAAAACAACTTCCATGATCCAGGAGACCATCAGATTGGTGCCTCTCTAATTATGTTTACTGTCAGCAAACTGCTGATGATCCTTCAGATTCTTTGCCAAAAAAGCAAACCAGTCACAGACTAACTTTATGGTTAATAGAGCAAAAAAAGCATCACCAGTTCATTTAATAAATGGAAAACGCTGGACTAATACTCTGGGTACTATACATATATGCAATATATTAAAAAAAAAACATTACTGCTGCATGAAAGCAAGCTTCAGAATCCAGTAATAATCTCCTATCTTCCATATACATCACATTTACCACATCATGCTGCTCCTGTATGTTTTAATAATTCACAAATAATGGTGTAATCTTAATAAACTATTATAAAATTTTGGGAATTTATGAAAGAAAAAAAACTTGCTTGATCTCAAGATTGAATAATAAATTATTTTTATGGTTCAAATAAAAGAAATAGGCCAAATGGGATTATCTTTCTATACCAGGACTATTTTTTCATTAATTAAATGATTGTTCTATATTTCTAATCCACCAAAGCTAAATATGTTAGCCACAAGTTCATACTGTAACATTTCCAAGGTCAGGTTCTAGTTAACAGCTTATCAGAAGCACCAGAGCCGTTAGGCTCCCAAATAATCACTGTTTACACAGTCAACATTCCTTTGAAAGGTCAACTACAGCTATTGTTCAAAGGGAATAAATGGCAAGAGAAGATATCTAGAGATTGATCAACAGCATTAATTAAGACCTAGATTAAGGGAAATTATGTTCCGACTAAGAACTGATGTGTTTGTTGCTGATTCAAACCTACAGCCTCATAGATGGAGATACAAAGCTCTTTAAATCAAACAGTTCCAGCTTTGGGTGGTAGAAAGATACTCACAGCTTCTGCACAGACGGATCAGAGGCGCATCAGCTCAGTATTAAGATGCTGCACCGGCAGCCGTTCATCTCACACCTCCATCCCTAATTGGCTCTCTGACTTATCAGCAGCAGATGAACTTTCACCCTAATTCTGCAGACAGGTTTAAAATGTGACATGAATGTGCTCCTAGTTTGAAAGTATTGTGTTTATCTGATCAACATGAACCAGCAGGTCATGCTGGGCCATGTATCTACATGTAATAAGCTCCTCTGTTAACTAAAACATCCATGTCTGCAGGGAATAACACTTTAAATGAGTCTGCAGGACTTTGAGGTGTGGAGCTTGAGGTCCTCTAGACCACTGAAAGGACATAACAATTTAATACATGCAGCTGGACTGCTTAAAAACTATTTGGCTTAATACACGACAAAAACCTTCCAACACAATTTAAATCAACAGCAATATTCCAAAACACAGCTCTGCCTTGATTGCAACCAGGCTTCCAGCCCAAACTGCACTGTATCAGGCTCTGACCTTCAGAAACACCTCCAATGTTTTTGTTTCGTGCAAAGAAACAGAAACATGTTCATGTCCGCCTCTGGCCTTAGATTGCAGACTTGAAATCTTCTGGTGATGTCAATAAGCAGCAGCACATTATGAAAATGTACAGCTGCTTGTGCTCAATTGTAACAAGTGAGTAATGTTCAGATTTGACCACCCTGCAGTGAATATTCAGATTCAAAACAGCTCTTTTATAATGCTTTATCAGACCTTGAAAGATTCTCCCAAACGTTTTTTGTTTTTTTCCCCTGCCTTAAATTTAACTCTACAATCTAACATTGAAAATATAACATTTGAAATAGAAAAACTAACCCAGCTGCAACAACCTGGATCCCTTTAACTAATGGAGTGGCGGCCTAGTGGTTAGGGCATTGCGATTGCAATCCAGAGGTTCTGAGTTTGGGTCCCACTCACACAGACTGCCACTCTGGGTTCCTGAACAAGACGCTTAACCCCACACTGCTCCCTGGGCGCCGCACAATGGCAGCCTACTGCTCCCAAGCTGTGTACTTGTGACACTGTAATGACAATAAAAGCTGGAAAAAACATAAATAAATAATGCTTAATGACTAAACATCCGTCTTCTTCTGTGGGAGTTATTCAACATCCCAAATCTCATCTCATATTTGCTACCTTGAACAGTGAGGTCTTCGCCTGCGCTTCCTCCTTTTTATGAGACCCTAAAGGTCAGATTTAGTTCTTTGTAGGTCATTGCTAAGCTTTTAAAATCCTCTTATTAATCAAATATTGTTTGAACTTCTCCTTCAAATTAAAGTTGAGCTTTTATTTGGAAGAGTTCATGGCTTTAAACACCGAAAAAATTTTATCTGAAGAAAAATTTGCCAATCTACTTTACAAAGGGTGTAGTGTTCTTTTGTTAATGAGTTTTTATTGTATTGCTTTCTCCTCTAACAGAAACAAATAAAAAGATTATTTTAATTCCCTGAAGTATTTATGATTTAAATCGGATTTTACCCACAAGGTAAGCTTTAAATTTATACATTTAAATAAATACAGCCTAATTGTTACTTATATAAATAAAGGTTCTTCCTTCCCCTTAAGGAATTACTGAGACTTTATTAAAGACCTTTCTTTTAAAATACATTCCTTTGGGATCCATAAAAAAAAATTTAATTATGTGGTATTTTTCTAATACAAATACAAAAAAACTAAACTACACTGATGTGGTTTGTCGTACTGCAGTGCTAAACTATAGAGGTGTCAAAAACAAAAGGAAACCAATTGATTTTCATTTTAATTACTGCACCCGAGCTGTTCAGTTTGCGTTCAGGGTGAGATAACACGGATGTCGGATTGAAATGTTTCTCATCTTAAGGAGAACATGTTTGGGAAGCAGCTCAGAGAGAAATCAGACTCGTGCTCTCAGGCTCAGAAATCTAATATCAGCTGCGTTTCAGACTTTTTATTCTTTAAAAAAAAGAATAAAAGCAGAAAAAAAATCAGCTGAAGACGACAAATTGCTACCGCTAACTTAACGTAAGCAGATAATGTGTCGAAGAATGACGATTTCAAACTTGATCTTATTGAAGTATTTTTGAAAAGAGACGACTGATTAAATCTACAGACATGAAACAAAAACCTCTTTTAAACACAAAATATGAAACTGATCCAACACTTCTGTATGTTTAGAGAGAAACACATTTATTTTGAAAGAAAACGCTTTTGTCAAATCACAACAAAGACACAAGAACAGGCTACTTCTGCTGAAATGTCTGACATTAAAACCACTTCAGGCTCCTGCTTCAGACAGATGTCATGAAGCGCAGGACATCAATTTGTACAAAGGAATGAACCTTTTTTAATTATACTGAAATGAAGAAAATAACAAACCAAATTGAAAACTACATTAATTCTCTGCAAAAAATTATCAAAAAAATAATAAAGTATATTTAGTCCTTATTTGAAATAGCAAAAACCAATGGCCAATTCTTACCTGCATAATTCTAAAAATAAAAAACAAAATCATTTCAAGAAAAATTTACTTCAGTTTTTTTCATAAAACATTTAAAAAAATGTTTCCACAATAAACAAAAAAAAAAAACAGCTTACCGGTAGTTACAATAGGAAATTCAGACAGACCTTGAGAAATGATTTAAGAAGGTAAATAATAGCGATGAGAGAGAATTCCCTGCTTTCATGTCCGTTTTTTGTTGATAAATAATGCAGTTTGTTCTCGCTATGCAGCTCGTTAGCTCATGATGCAGTAATTGCTGAACAGATGAGAATGTTTTGTACGTTTTAGCAAAGCCTCTTTCATCTAACAGAAACTTTATTTCTAACAAACTGATTCAAGCTGGTTTGTTTGGTCTGAACTAAAAATGAAACCATGAACCAAAATTAACCAAAACCAAACATGTATAAGCACTTAATTCCAGTTAGACTCATGGTAGATTGTTTTAATTTTTTATGTTTTAGAGGTGTTAAAATTTTTATTATTTTTTTTTGCTTAAAACTGTAAAAATAAAAAAAATAAAACCTGCTACAAAAGGTCTTAGTAAATTTAATGTAATGTAAATTCCTTTATTTTTCCACACTGGGGAAATTCATTCTCTGCATTTAACCCATTCCATCGGGGAGCACTGGGCTGCCATTGTGTGGCGCCCGGGGAGCGGTGTGGGGTTAAGGCTTTTGCTCAGGGAACCAGAGTGCAGTTTGTGGGGATGAACAGAGTACTTGCAACCTTCCCAGAGCACAAGCGCACTGCTTTAACCACTAGCCAACACTACCCAAAGTTGAGTATTGAGGGTTTACTCCTGTCAGACTTTGTGTTTAACGGTCAAAAACAGAGCGACTAAAAAAAAAACATAACTGCTCTGTTTACAACATCCAGATCAGCACAAAACACAACCTTCCTGTTGCTCACCACAAGAATGAAAGGTATGTCCCCGACTCAGAGATGTAGGAAACCATCCCACAAACATCTGTCCGACTCCGCTCTCTGGACGACCATCCGGTGGACCGTCACCAGGACGCAAACCCACTGGGACCTCTCTCTGAGGGAGTGCTGACAGAACGCCAGAAGCGGCTCTATCTGTCATCGTGAAAGTGAGTAAAAACAAGAACAGAAAACTGGAATCCCAGTGGAATGAAGAAGAGAAGAGCTCATTTATCAGGAGCACAGAGGGTGCTCTGCTGGAGCCCATGCTCGGGGCAAAGATCCACTTAAACCTTCAAGTGACCTGAACTTGTGATGCTAAAAACCAATGAACATTTTGCTTTAAGCAAAGCGCTTAACAGGCAAGCCCAGAAACTTCAGAGAAAAGGAGAGCTTGCCTCTCTTTATCTAATCAAACATTAAATAACTAAATGACTTGGTTGTTGTGCCATTTAGTAAAGTTATGCAAACGAACCATCCAGAAACTGAAATCAATCAATTCTCTCTTTATCAGCGATTGACTGATCCATATAAAAAGATTTTTTTATTACCTCAAATAAAACTATTTAACACTGTATAAGCAAACAATAAACACTTCATTTTTGTGATTTTCATTGGAAATTTTAGTTTATAGGAAAACTATGGAGCTATTTTATAAAAGAAGCTACGGCAAGAAAAAATAAATAAATAAACAGTCTGAAAAGTCCGTCTGCCACTATGAGGACGGCAGCTACTGACCACCAGATAAGTTAACTCTGCTTCTAGGAGGGGTGAACAGGGCTGCTGAGAGCCCAGTGCCCTGGCTGGTCATTTAGGTTTTTATTTTACCATCAATAACTTATCAGATCACGATATGACAATCGCAGAAAACTGCAACATTAAGTTAAGTGTCTGACAATTGCATAATTGCCCATCAATAATAGATTTGGGCCATTTGCTGGAGTCTAATTGTTTTGACCTGCTTCCTCTGATGTTCGTCTTTAGCTGCTGAGATGTTGAAGCTGAAGAGTTTGTAACATAAACAGGAAGAAAGGAAACTGGTAATAACAAAAGCAGTTTTCAGCAAAAGTATCAGCATTAGATATGTGGAAACATACATTCAGCTCCAATGGTAACTATTAAAATCAGCAATTGCAGATTTCTGGCTGACCACCAAAAAAAAAATAAAAAACATCTGAAAATTATTTAATAAGAAATAAAACATTTGAACAGAAATACCCGTGACACGATATAAACTTGATTGGATCTAAAAATGAGGTAGTCTCCTATATAAATAAAAAGTTTACAGCATTAACAGCAGCTGCTTTTCAGACCTTTAAGGCATCTTAGGTATCAGACAGTCACACCGCCTAAAATTAAGAAAACTGGACCCAAATTTCAGCTCTAAGAATAATAAAGTTTTCTTGAAAGATTACATAACCCATTGGTTAATAACAAATGGGTGAGCTTTAATTCCTACCTGTTTTTGTTGACAGTTATTTCCTGTTTGAATGATATCCATTGATCAAGCCTTTTCTAACATTTTATTCAACAGAGCTATAAAATATTCATAATTTATGCTGATATCGCAGATAGTACATTGAGTAAAAAATGTAATTACCATATTAAAACTTTGTCAGCAGGTCAGACAAAGATAATCAGTATCAGCCAGAAACAAAATTTGAATAAAAGCCAAATTGGTGCATATGCAACATTATTGCTCCTGCTTCTATTAAATCAGTGTGACTTCAAAACTAAGGTAAGAACTATGGCTGAAACAATTAATCGGATTAATCGTGATTAATCAATTATTGAAACAATCATCAACTAATTTAGTACTCGAATAATCATTAACTGGAGTATAGAGACTGTAAAATATGCCTTTAGCTGACAGAGCAACCCACTTAGAGCAGTAATTATGTCAAAATTGAAAAAAAAAGTAAACATTTAGCATTTAAGATAAAAAAAAAAAAACTTTTTAGTCCATAAACATGCTCTATCCAGAACTCCTAAAATGGAAAAGTTTTAGTTTCACCTGGTTTGATTTTGCAAAAAAAAAAAATATATAAAAAATCTGTAAGAAACCTTTGGCTATCTGATTATTAATCGATTAATCTGAGAAATAACCGACGGATTAATCGATTTGCTAAATAATCCTTAATTGCAGCCCTAGCTCAGATAAATCAATAATAAACACTTGGTCACAATGTTCCTGAGTGGGAGACACTATCATATTTTACTGATCACCAATAACTACTCCAGGTCAGCTAATTTACAAACCCTCTGAAGGTAACCCAAAGGGGCTTGGCAAGATGAAACAAACAAAAAAAATGAAAAATAGGAGCATTTCTCAACACATAAAAAAATAAATCTAACGATAATGCCTTACAGTGACGGACTGCTGCACCCTAAATGAACCAGGGAGCGTTATCACAGATCCTTCCTCCCAGCAGCTGTTAGACTCTATAACAGGGGTGTCAAACTGGTTCCAGAAAGGGCCGTGTGGCTGCAGGTTTTCTTTCCAACCAAGCAATAGCACACCAGACTCCCTCATCTCATCAAGTCATCATGTTAAGATTAGACTCACTTGATGAGATGAATGGAGTCTGGTGTGCTATTGCTTGGTTGGAAAGAAAACCTGCAGCCACACGGCCCTTTCTGGAACCAGTTTGACCCCTGCTCTATAACCACCACTATTCCCAACAACCTCAGTAAGTTTTTACATTTATGCTGATTTTTGGCAGTTTCTACCTTAGTCAGTTAAATAACATGCTGCTGTCATTTCGCTCTCATCTCAGACATTGCTGCCATTTTCAAATATCCATTACTGTAAAACTGTCCACAGCTGTATATTGCTTATTTATTCTCCAGGTGCACATTAGTTATATTGTTAAAACAATTTACAGTACAGTATTGCATTTTTATTTGTTTACCTTTTAACTCTTCACTATTCTGCTACTCTAATACACTCTTCTAAGGTCCACATTTGTGTGACAATGTTTTCTATTATATTTTTAGATGCTGTAAACACCAGATTTTCCCCATTGTGGGACAATAAATGAATTTTCTATTGCATTATCTATTCTAAAATCAGAATGACAACAATAAAAGCTTGAAAATGATCATCCAGTTTATCAGCAGCATTTTGCAGCTAACCTCTCTCCCATCTAACCAGGTACCACTCCCCATTAAAGACCCCTGCTGGGGCTAAACTAACCCCAGCCTCGCTCAGCCCTGTTAGTAAACACCCACCAGTTGGAGTTCGGTGCTAGCTTACCTGCTGTACCCGAACCGAACCTCTCGGTATGTCTCTACAAACTTATGACAGCAGCAGCTAACGTTGTAGCGGTACCAGTTTGAAATGGGATGGTAAAAACTTCAGTCCTGACATCCATGAAGGAGGGAAAACAACAAAAAAAGAAACACTCTGACAGCAGCAGCTAACGGTTAAATAAAATCTCCCAAAGACCCCCTCAGCTGTATAAAGTAGAACTTGGGAACACTGGCGACACTTTGTGGCTGAGACACTTTGCGACGAGAAAGAAAACAGAAACCCCGGGCTAACTTTTCCTTACCCCCGCAGAGAGTCTCCTCGTCGACACCGCTCCCACTTCTGGGAAATAATAACTCCAGCTCCAGAAGAGCCTTTTTTTTTGGCTTAAACTGGACTGACTCGAAAAGTAACAGAGAAAAAGAGCAGAGACTGAGTTGCTGACCTGCTGTTAGAGCCTTTCGGACACCGCTGCTCTGCTCTGCGTGGCTCCTCCAACAGCCGCTGCAGTTTTTTTTTTCCCTCAACGAGTTTATGCGGGAGCGCGCGCGACGGAGAGATTGGGCTGGCCAGGGGAGGCGGGCACGCGCAGTCCTGAGGCGACTGTAAAGTGGGAAGACGAACACGTTCACAACCTTACGAAGATGTGCTTTACTTTTGATTAAGCTGCGCTTTTAACAGCAGCGGCATATAGGCTGCATACCACACAGACACGTTACCATATGATAGGACCTTCACCCAGGGCGCCATATATATGGGTTACCATAAGATAGGACCTTCACCCAGGGCGTCATATATAGGTGTTACCATAAGTTAGGGCATTCACCCAGGGCGTCATATATAGGTGTTACCATAAGATAGGGCATTCACCCAGGGCGTCATATATAGGTGTTACCATAAGATAGGGCATTCACCCAGGGCGCCATTTATATGGGTTACCATATGATTGGGCATTCACCCAGGGCGCCATATATATATGGGTTACTGGGCGTCATATATAGGGGTTACCATATGATAGGGCCTTCACCCAGGGCACCATTTATATGGGTTACCATATGATAGGGCCTTCACCCAGGGCGCCATATATATGGGATACCATAAGATACTATAAAATACCATAAATAGTGAAAAAGAATATATATATATATATATATATATATATATATATATATATATATATATATATATATATATATGCCTTTCTTTTTAACATGATTATTTTTACAGGGTGTTAATACAGATGGGTATCTGTATACATAATTATTGCACTGGATATTAAATATAAAGAAACAAGTTATTGTGCAGGGTATTAACTGCACATTATACATATAATGTATAAACATCATGGTGAAATGTATATGTTTGTTACCTTGCAGCAATAAGATCCACATGTTTCTGCATGGAGTTTATATGTTCTCCCAGTGCATGCATTGCTTCACTTCAGGTTGTCAGATTGCTTGTTTAGTAGGTAATTCCATATTGCCCTTCGGTGTGCATTGCCGTATTTGTTTTCCTGTTATAGACTGATCCATCCAGGGTGTTTCCTGTGTTTCTTGCTCACAGACTGCAGGAGATGAGCACCAGCCTCCTGCGATCCTGGCGGATAAGTTGCAAAAGATGGACGGAAACTGAATGCCAAAATTTGATGAAAAATAGCTGTTTTTCTCTAAACCATTTAGTTTTTTTGTTATTTGAAATAAACAGGAAATCTACCAAAAAGGTTTAACTATTATTTTTCAACATAATCCTAATTTTTAACATAGGTGAAATCTTATTAACTGTTCTTATAAATAAAAGAAGAAGTTTTGGACCTGAAATCAAACCCATCGCATAAGGTAATAAACAAGGCCAGTTTAAGACAGAGTTTGCTTATCTCGAGATAGATTAATTTTAATTTGATATTTGTGGTACAAGTACCTATTACTGTATATTTCCGTAGATTCATTTAAATTGTTTGTGGTATTTACACAACACCCTCAAACATTTCCTAGAGTTACATTTGTCAACAGAAAGTTACAGAGGCCCACTTCAAAGTAAAACTTTATGTAATGCTGTCTAATTTATTCAAACTGCTGTTTGTTTGGAGGGGAAAACACTGAATCAGCAGGGAGTAAACATATGCACAGAGTACAAAGCCACAGCGAGAGTGTGTCTGTAATGCTTATTAGAGAGCGTTGAGTGCAGCTTTACTGACATAATGTATCTGTAAGGGATAATGACCACTGGAAAAAGGAAATCACTTCCTTCAGCTGCCCTGAGGTTCTGCAGAACATGCTGTGATCAGAATTAATTAGAAACACACAAAAAAGTCTCACAACTCTTGAAGTAGATTTTTTTTTTTGGAACCCAGCTTCTTTTAAGTCTTATAAATAGATAAAAAAGTTATTCTTTGATGTGAAAGACTTCAAAATGTGACATGAGAAAGAAGTTTGTATTAAAAGTTGTATCTTTTACTGACGAAGGTTCTGGTTTGTGATCGGTATTTTAAAGCTGCGCTCCAAGAAAGCCTTCTGTGACAGAAAGAGATGAGGATGAGGAGGAGCTGAAGCAGAAAATGACACGTGGGGAATGAGTCGAGTTTTTCTGTTAACATTCCAGGCATTGTTTCCCCCTCCTTGCTGCCAAGCAGCGAGGCCAAGGACTTTCCAGCGGTGGGGGAGTGATTAGATGAGCAAAACGAAGGATGACTATCATTTTCCCTTTTTTTAGTTTAGTTCATCTTCAGCCGAAACATAAAGTAATAGATGGGTGTGTTTGTATTTAGCTCCATGCTAAAGATTGATATGTATTGCAGGATTTTTTTTGTTCTTTTTTCAAATCTGGAAAGCTTGTCTGTCATTGGTAATCACCCACGATGTGGAGGAGCTGCAGATATCAATACCTTAGGTGGTGGTGGTGGGTGGGGGGTGCTGCTGTTTAAGAACATCTATTAATCCTAATCCCCTTAAACTTTGGTTTTTTATTGTTATTAGAAATAAAAAGCATATTTTAAGAAGAAAAGACTGAACAACACCATTTGCAGTTTGCTGTTAGCATATTTCAGTAACCCCCCCTCCAAACGAAAGATCTAAACGATGAGAACAATATAAGTTAGATATAAAGCAAATAAAAAACAAACAAAAAAGAAATGTCAGACATGTGCTTTTCATAGCCTAAAGTCAACTATCATTCAGGAAAAAAAATGATATAAAGAACTCTGTGGAAAGTAGAAATTGTCTGTTATTTCCTTTGCCTCCAGCAAGAGAAAACTGTTTTGTTTTTTGTTTTTTTTATAAGATGGGTTGCACAGAGCAGTTAGTAACAGTTTCTGCATGAAGTTTGCATGTTCTCCCTGTGCATGCATTGGTTCTCTCTGAGTACTCCGACTTCCTCCCACAGTTGAAAACCATGACTGTCGATTAATTGGCTACCTTAAGTGTGTGTGAATGGTTTTGTGTCTCTGTGTTGCTCTACGACAGACTGGCAACCTGTCCAGTGTGTACTCCGCCTCTCACTCATTGACAGCTGGAGACAGGCACCGCCCTCACTGCGACCCTGACAAGGAATGGGAGAAAATGGATTAATGGGTGGAAAAAGTATATGGCTGCAACTGAAAACACAAGAAGAATGCAAACCAGTGAAATCTGCTACTTTTTATTTCATAGTGATTATTTTTTGGTTATTATGATGCTCTGAACATCTTAAAATGCAGATGATGAAAACATTTTCATTGAAAATTGAGATACAGCAAAACATGTGAAAAAAGTTCAGTCACTTGATAGACACTATGTGAGGTGAAAAATGAACTGAGCAGCACATACTGAATGTATCATCCCCAGGGTAACACATGGCGATGTTAGCATCATGCTAGGGGAAGTAAGCAAGTAAGAGTTAAAAGAATTGATAGAGGAAAATCCAAACTAATCGTGGAACAAAAACAGTTTGAGGCTACAAAAATAAATAAATATCCTTTGCAAACAGAAGAAATAAATAGAAATGTTATACATTTATAGACGATGAAAACTGCAGCTATGATTACACCTCAAAAGGTCTACTGTATACAAAGTGTTGGATTTATGATACTACCTTTGTTGTCACAATTATGTGCTTATTTGTGTTGGTCAACTACATAACATTAAATGACATTGCAGTTTGTGGCTTTGAGGTGACAAACTGTTAAAAAGGTCAAAGGTTATGAACTGTGAATCTGACAGCTGTAAACATATAGGAGTTAGTCTCTAAACTAACGCTTTGAATTTAAGACCAGAGCATTCTCTCTGACAGTCTACACTGTTCTATCGCTTCCTACAAATGTGTCCACTGGACTGGGCCCAACTCCCTAACAAAAGGTAGCTCAGTTTGAGCATAGCGGCCCCTGGTATAGCGGGAAGAGAAACTATTCAGGACACTGATACCTCTGATTGCCAGTTCAGCACATGACGCACTGACTCATCCTTTCTCGTCTGAGTCACTCCCTCCCTCCTCTGGTCCAGGATACGTGTGACTCTCTGCTGGAGCTACCTCCTCTGTCCTCATGTCCACCCTGTTGCGCTCCATGAGCAGGAGGGCAGCCAGCGATGCAGACGGGCCCCTGCGGAGGAGCTGCAGAAGGTGTTTGTGTTCTAATGAGTGTCTGTTTTGTGGAGACAAAAGACGGTGGTGTGCTGCATTTGGTGGCCAGAAAAAAATGGGCCAGAGGAGCAGAGGAGCTTAAACCCAGCTTTACATGAGTTTTACAACAGTAAAGACACACAAAAAGTGATTTTAACGGTTTTAGTAGAAAAGTACCCCCATTTCAGCCTTCAGATACTGATTTCCTTACTCTGTAGAAATATTTAATCAGAATAAAAAAGTGAAATAATTCAAACAAGCATAAAAAATTCCAGCTTTTGGAATTTTCCAAACAGAATAATAGATTTGATGACTCTCAAACTATGTTTATATTCTTTTTTTTAATTTTCCAATTAAGGTCTGGTAATTCAAGCATCCTTCAAAGAGCAGTTTTTATCCTCATTCTTAAGAAATTATGTTTGTGTAAATCCAAAAAAGTAAAAAAAAACAAAAAAACAAAAAACAAACCACTGAACTTAAGTTTTCCAAGTTTGAAGACATTTTTCTTTCCATCCAGGAAGCTTGTCAATTCAAAATGTATTAGCCTTCAGTTCCAGGCTTCATACCGTAGCCCAACAAAGCTTTGTTATGGCTTAGAAAACATGAAAATTGAACTGAAGAATAGGTCCACCCCTTAATAATAGGGAGTTGTTGAGGTCATTGTTGGCCTGTAATACCAAATACTGGCCTATGCCTCTGAAAAGGGAGTTGTTAGGGTCATTGTTGGTCTGGCTGACCAGGCGAGATGTTTTGGTCCCCTGCATGACGATGGGGGTTAAGATGATGTTGCAAGGAATCAACTCTATTGCTGCTTTCAAGGTTATCGAGACCTGAAACCTGAGTCCAACCAATCTGTTTAGGGTTGTTTTGTTCTCTCTTAACATAAAAGGCTTCCTTCACACCCCTTTCAAACAACCTGTCTTCTTAGTCCAAATTGTGAACATTCTGGTCCTCAAATGAGTGTCCTTTGTCCTTATGTGTAGATGGACAGCAGAGACAGACCTACACCAACTAAAACTAGACATTGTTTTTTGCCTAAAGATAAAATAAAGGAACAACCAAAAATAATTATTGTGTTATTATTGTCATTCTGTTGTGGAAATCCTATGCAAATACAGCATGAAAAGAAACCAGCAACAACATGGTACCTCTTAACTGGAATAGACATCCTTTTTGTATATTTTTCAGTTTTTTAAAAAAAGGGCTTCTGCCGCCCTACAGACTCACAGCGCCCTGAGCGGTGAGCCTCCTTATAAAAGAAATCCATCGCTGATAAGGAGGAACATCAAGAGGAACTGTTGTGTCTCCTCACCAGCTATTCTTTCCTGCATGAAAAGCATATTTACTAATCGCCACCTGGAAAAGAGAGCACAGCTCAACCATGAGGCACAAGCCCAGATTTAACCGTTTTTCATGGTGTTTTCACAGCTTTTGAGCAACATCAAAGCAAAAACAAACAAAACGAAAAAAAAAAAAAAACCCACTCCAGTTAAGCTCATTATACAAATGAGCTCTGAGACCCGCTGCACACAGCCAGCAGAACACACGTGAATGATGACACCGTCAATGAAAAGGTAAACAAGTTAAACAAGCTGAGGCAGATTCTCATGGGATGCTCTTTACTTCCCAAATTTCATCCAGCCTATACACAAAGTTCTGCATTTTTTTTTTATTCCCAAGCATTGCTCCAGGGAGGACATTAGACAGGCATGAACTTTGCAGAGATTTTTTACAGTTCTAAGAAGATTGGCCATGGATAGATGAGGCTGCGTATCTCATCAGGGATCTCATAACGGAGCAGGACGACATTCCCAGACAGGGGGATGAACATTTGAAGCTATAAATGGAAGAGTGGGTATTTATGCATCTATGATGAACTTTACTTTGTTGACCACTGATGTTTCCTGCTGTTAGGGGAATGGTTTGATTTTTTTAAAAAGGATATTCATTATTTAATTTATTTAAAGCTTTTCCCTCCCTCAGCCAAAGCAAGAGTCTGGTTTTACATCTACAGCCGGCAGCAGATCCATAATTATATCTCACTTTTATTGTTAGATAAGATTTTAAGCTATGTTTTGCTGTTTACTGCAAATGGATGCAGCGCCTGCTAAAGTATTCACACCGTGAACTGTTTCGACATTTAAGTCACATCATCACCATGCAAAACAATCCGATTGGATTGAGCTTTTTGGTCTCCCCACAGATTCTCTAGTAGTTTTAGGTCTAGACTTTGACTAGGCCATTCAACCTGATTAATATGTTTTTCATCTAAAGTTTTATTGTACCTGTTGTGTATTTAGGCTTGTTGTCCTGCTGGAAGGTGCATCTCTTTCCCAATCTTTAACCCTATTCTTCTTTAATACTTTTAGTTTGGAGTTGTATTAGAAGACAGGGCAAACCGACTTGAGATCCTTTTTTAAAATACTGGAATATCCAATCATTTAGGAGGAACCAATGTTAGTATTAAACAGATGAGTTGGTTTCTCTCCATTTATTGTGTTCTTACACTAAAGAACTGTGCTCCAAAGTAAATATTCTCCTACACCATGTGTCTGCTAGCTAATGAGCTATTCAATTTGGTTTATTTAGCTAAATCAGTGATAAACAGTAATATTGGACATTGAGCTTGAGGTTGGCTCTAATTTTAGGACGTTGTTTCTCCCACAGGGATCTTAAAAATTTTAATTCCCAGAAGACAGAATAAACCAAACCTCCTTATCCATCCTGCCATCAGCTTTCTTCCTGCCACTCCACAAAGCTTGTGGGATGCTCCATCAAAACCTTTACCTGAGCTGTGGACCGCACCAACTCCTCCAGTTACTGAGCTTCCTGGTTACCTCCCTGATTAATTGTTAGCACCTCTGCCTATTAGTTTGGTTATATCAGTTTAAAATGATTAATTAAATATTGTTTTTTAATACTAAGATTTTAATATCGATAATATAAGCTAACTATGCTTTTAACATATTTTATCTTCATCCCTGACCTTTTTGATTTACTCTGCATGATACTGTTTGTGCACTTATGTTGTATAAAAAAACCTTGACTGTCGCCATATTTGTGAAAACAATAAATGGCACATAGGTAAAACCTTCTCATTTGATCCCTGGTTTGAATTTAGGGGCCTCGATATAAGGGCCGAATATAAAATGCAAAATATTTCAGAAATTCCTTCATAAAACAATGAGTTATTGAGTATTATTAGTTAATACGGTCAGCTTATCAACCCTACTTTGTCTGAACCGTGCTACTTTAATTAGACTGACGCCATACCTGCTGAGTTGAACTGGTGCTAGGTCGATGAAACGCCCAGTTTCAGGTCAGACTATGCTGTCAGTCCCATGCAGAGAAAATAGGAAATGTGCAATTTAAAATCTATATTAACATTATCAAAGCTCTTATTAGCTGTAAAATATTAATGCACAATAAGCAGACAGCACTTTTCAGCTCTGAGTGAACCAAAATGCATCCATTAATTGATAATGTTTTCTGTTTTTTCATTAACTTCAATGTTAAAGCCGTTTTTCACAGATCGAGGTCCAGCTTCTGAATTACAGCAAAGCTGGTTAATCGGCTAAATAAGCTGAAAGTAAATAAGATTAGGTGAAAAATAAACAGGTCGATTAACTAATGGCTGATTAGCCACAGAAGATTTATGGATATAGAAAAAAGAATATAAACGTATGATACGTTCTGAAACTCTCAAAAATGTACATTTTCAGATGGAAAGTCTGCTTTGGAAAACTTTAAAACATCTTTCTTAGCCTTAAAAACCGACTCAAAGCAGCAGTACCCAATGATGTTAATCAGATTTAAAACTGAACCTACATAAAAAATATAGGTTGTCATACTATTTAAAATAGTAAATAATCCTACAATGCTCATGCAGACATCAGATCAAATTGTTACTTTCTAAAGTTGTAACCTGAAGCAATAACACACTACATAATGGTTGAAGAAACAGTTACTGTTTCTCTGCATCATTAAGGCTGAAATGCTGTTTCCATATAAAAGAAAAATTAGTTTCTTATTATTTTTTTAATTCTAATCTAAAATGTACATGAATGATTATAGTTAACCTAATTACTTACATAAATCCATATTCAATAGCTTTAATAACTTAAGGAAAACTGTTTGCAGCGTACGATTTGAGTGCTTTTTCCTTTAGGTTCCCAAACTTAACGACCTCTGGAGAAAACTGCACAGCAGCTCTGTGACATGCCTCTGCATCATGGAGCTGATGGTTCTCTCACAGTTAAAGATAAGATTTCTCAGATAAGACAGAAAAAAAGAAAAAAATAAGCGAAAGAAAAAGAATAAAGCTCCCACAAAATATACAAACCAAATAAAGAGAACAATGTCAGTTAAATACGAAACAAATCAAAAACTAGAAAAAAAAGACATTTCCTCAGACTGCTTTTGTGCTGTTTCTAAAGGAAACTTTCAATCAGGAAAAGAACATAATATAAAGAACTGTAATGCTTGAGCTAAATGTCTAAATTATCTTAGGTAAAAAAAAAAACAACAAAAAAAAACCTGTGGAATATGTTATTTCCTTGCCTCCAGCAACAGAAAACTTCCTGAGTTAAGTTTAGGGTTTTATTGAATTTATGTCCCCAAACACACACATATATATATATATATATATATATATATATATATATATATATATATATATGGCTGCTACTGAGAAACCTAGCCCAATGCTAACTTGTGTATCTGCTACTTAATATTTGTTTCTTAATTAATGTGAGGCTCTCTAAACAATTTTAAAATGCAGACAATGAAAACATTTTTATTGAAAATACAAAGAATTTCCACAACTGGAAAACAAACAATGGCACAAGTTGTCCTTTTTTTTTTTCTTTTTCAACAGATTATAAGTGTTTAACAGACATGTCAACAATATTTCTTGGTTACGATTTAACACAAACACAGCATGTATGACGGCGATAACGGGTCTGTTGTGGAATGAACGTTGAAGATGGAACAGGGGAAACTTTCATATCCAGCTTAAAAGATCGCTACAGAAAGGTGTAAACCGTTAGAAACAATAAATAAATAAAAGAACAAAGGTCACATTCACCGATATGATCAGAGTTCTGGACATTTTTAACCCAACCAGGGCGATGAGTTGGAGAAAAGAGCTGAAAACAGGAAGCTGTGCAGAAAATCCCGATTCATCAAACCGGATGAGCTTGATCCAAATTATCTGTTAAAAAGTAATAAAAAAGAATTCAAAAAAAGACAAAGTGGAATCCTTTTTATACCAACTCTGGAGATGAAACCGTTCCTACCTGTCCAGACGGCTCACCACATCCCTCACTGTGCTGATGAGGCTCTCGTGCTCCTGGGGGTTACTGACGATGATGCTGTGGAGCTTCTTCATGTAGGAGTCAATGCTGTCAAGGGTGGGGGTTTCTCCGCTGCCTAGAGGCAAAAAGCATGGACCCTCAGTGTTTCTTACAGTTCTTCATCCGCCTCCATTTTCTAACTTAAATCACAAACCGAGCCCCCCCCCCCACTGAACCTTTTTACGACGTTTTAAAATACCTCTTTTTATATGTTACTGAGTTTGTAAACAGAAAATAGATAAAAGATTGATAAACACTTCAAATCAAAATCTAGAAAGCGTGGAAAGTATTTATACTATGTAAAACCAGATTTGTCCGCAAGTCTTTCTAGGTGTTTGTCAGTTTTTTCCCATCTAGAAACAGAATTTTTTTTCCATTTATCATTTCAAAATAAGTACAACTCTGCTTCAATTTAAAGCTTCTAATATTAACACAAAAGAAGTTTAGCTTTGCCTGCTGAGCTATAAAAAATTATAAAAAGTTGATGTGTAAACCATTGCGGATCCAAACAGCGAAGGGTTTGGCATGCTGGCCTTATAAGAAAGGTGAATAATTTCCCTCGTTCTCACATTGTTGTTTTTTATTTTTTAGTTTGCCATCAGCTCTCTATAAACACCTGATGCAAACCAGTCCATTCTAGATCTGGTTCATGTTTAGGTTCCTTGTCTTTGAACCCTCACACAGTCTTCCCTCCAGGACTAGATCCTCACAGCATGATGCTGCCACAACCAGGCTCCATAGAGGGCATTATGGAGGCCAGTAAACCCAGAGACCCTCCTTTAGTCTTTCTGAAAGCAGAGGATCCAGCTTCATTCTGTCTCCTGTGATGGCTCTCAGAAAATCTTTAGTTTGATCTTTTGTTCTCTTAATTATTGTGCTTTCAGGACTTCAAATCAACCAGTGTGTCTGTTTTGAAAGGAGAACATTAGGAATAAACTCTTCAGATTTATAGAGCTTTCTTTAGGAAGAAGCCAAACATTAAAGTAAAACACCTGAGTCATAAACCTGTAATTATAAACTGCTGTAAATGTATTTAACCTATTAAAAGGCCACTATCAGAGTGGAGAGCAAAAGTGAAACCTGTTTTCTTTGGAAGGTCAGAAGCTTGCAGGTTTTGCTTGACCTACTTTAATTGAACAGCTCTTCGACACAGAGTCTAACATTCCTGTTCTGTAATCATCTTTCATTATGGAGCTCTGATGCAATAATTACATCTATTTCTGGTGTTTGCTGAGTTTGCTGCGCTGTTTCTGTGGGAGAAGTCTAAAAATGTGTGGAGAAAAAGATATTAACATGAAAAAAGTGAAATAAATGCAGAGTTAGTCTGGACCCTGTCTGTTTAGAATATCACCAACACAGATCCCATTATACATGATAAGAGGATGAGTCCAGGATATTAGGCGATCTAGTGCTTTGCCAAACAGTTTCTGTTCCTTTTTTTACCATTTTGCAATGTTAGAATCAAACTCTTCTTGTTGGGTTCAGAGAAACAAACCAACACAATGAAAATAGAAATCAACTTTTACCCATTTCCACTGAAATGGGTGAGTGCAGAAAAAAGCTGCATTTCTTTAGACTTTGCAGCATTGTGTCTCTCAGCCTCCATGTTTAGGAATGTTCACCTGCTGGAAGGTGAACCTCTGCTTCAGCTTCTAACAGCTTTTTGTTTTTTATACTCTGATCCATGGTTCCATGGATGACATTTCCTGTCTCTACAGACAGGAAACATGGTCAGCCTGATACAGCCATCATGTTCTATTTTCAGGTCACTTGCTTCAGTGTGACGTGCGGCGCTACGCTTCTGAGGGGCAAAGTTTTTCTGGCATTGAGACTCTTTTCCAAGTAGTTCTGAATCCCCTTCATGGATTTAGGATAACTTCACTCAATTTCTTATTAATCTATTTGAAAAACGTCTGACTTCCTGTTTAATAACATCCTGCTAACTGAAATTCCTCCTTTGACTTTGACATCTCTGCACTACAAAAACAATCTAGAAATAAGTATTCGCCATTCACCTTATTTGCCAATGGAATGATGATTTTTACTCTTAAAATAAGGTCATTAAATAATATACACATTAAATAAGACAATGAAATAGTTTTCTTCTTATTTTAAATGTAAATTGTCTTGTTCCATTGGAAAAGTGTCTCAGTTACCTCCTCAATTCCAGAAAAAATGCACTTATTTTAAGAAAAATTGACTTATCTAGATTTCTTTCCAGTGTAGTGTGTTTTTTGGGGTTCATCATGTCATTTGTTGCCTTTTGTTTATTAACAAACCCCTGAGGCCTTCTCTGAGAGACTGCTTCCACAATAAATGACACACAGGGAGACTTTCGGAAGTAAATTAGTCCCCTATGAGTTCCATGAAGCAGAAAACGCAGACAGAATCGCAGAATTTAGCAAATAACATAGAATGTGTTAAAAAAAAACAAGGAATTCACTCTTTTGGGAAAGAACTAAGGTCTTTTGTCCTCTGCCTGTTCGCATATATAGTTAAGCAGGGCAGGGTTTTGTTTCTAAAACGACAAAAAAAAAATAGGTCAGCCATGTCAAAGAGTCACGCAGAAACACCAAAGTCATCCAGAAAGTTAAAAAATGTTAAACTTAACACCAATTGTTATGTTATGTCTAGTGTTATGAATCTGGAGGGCAACTTTTCTGCAATTCTTTTCATCACACGGTCGATTGGAAGATTAAGTTCAACTGTGGCACCCACGCCACATGCGTGAGCCGCATACGGCTGCAGATTCAAATACGTCAGTGGAAGCGAGGCGTGAGTTTATTGAAGATTTTGTTGACATATATGAATCAGACATTCCTTTAGAAAAAATGTGAAAGATTCATCCATTTTTGATAAAGCACTGCAAGCAAGGGGGTGTGCTACAAGGAGACGTTTGCAGCATCCATTAAAACCACCTTACCCGGGTGTTTGATCAGAAAATGGAGGCTGTCCAGAAGAAATTGCAAGGAAAAAATAATATGGTGTGGTCGACGAAACAACCGATGCTCGAGATTACAGCGTTCTGAACATTGCTGGTAAATAATTTTAGCACACCACAATGAAAGAAGTTATTTAAGATATTGTTTTTGAATGTGAATGTCTTAGCATGTCTTATACTATTTCAATATATTTGTTAGTAATGTTAAAAATAATGTTAAAAAGGGAAAAAGTGGAATTTGGGGAAAAAACTAAACGGAACTTGTGGAAAAAACTAAATGGATTTCATGGGACCCTTATAAATGATTCTGATAAAATACACAGACAAAATGAGAAAAGGTCATAAACTCTCTGCAGGGTGCTTAAAGTCTCACCTGGCAGAGGAACCGATGAGAAGCTGGAGGTGAGCGCCTGGCGCAGAGTCTCCAGGTGCTGATGCAGGAGCCCGTTGCGTTCTCTCTCTTGCATCACGTCGCCCTCCAGCCGCTCCACCGCCCCTCGCATGCTCTCCACGTGCTTCTGCAAGGCTGCGTTGCGCTCCTCGTACTCCATGTTGGTCTTGCGCAGCTGGCGCATCTCAGCTTCTCGTGCTAAAGGGGAAAAACGGCGTTCAAACAAACAGAGAGGTTGGCGTTCTGCTCTCTTATTCTGATCAGAGAGTCTCATGAGGTTCAGCCTTCTCACCTTTGCTGTGGTTGAGAAACTCTTCTGTGAAGATTGGTATGTCAAACACAGTCCTGTCCTTTCCCTCTGCGTCTTTCTGTTTGCAGGCAGAGACATGGGAAAAGGGGGGGATTAGCCAAACGCTGTAACAGACTGTCATTTATCTTACTAGGTCCTGTGTGGGCTGGTAATTGATTTTATATCTGGCCAAGAGACATATACAGAAATCCAGTTTCATGAAATGCGGGGATGGAAGTAATTTCATCATTGGTGCATCTCAGATATGGAAGCTTGGCAATAAATCTGCACTAAAAACAGCCGTCGAAATAGAGACACATGACACAATGGAGCTCTGACTGCAGCAAAGCTCCATCGTTCTTCATTTCCCAACATAATGACATCCATGCTGAATCCCCAGCTTCTGCTAATCTAAGGGGAAGGAGAGCGGCGCCTTTTTCCCACAGCAGCGCTCCTTCCAGTTAAGTCACCTTGGCTGCAACCCTCCACCAGGTTCTGAGAGAACTACAGAGAAAGCCTCTTAATTACAGACAGAACTTAATAAAAATGAATTGCAAAGTAAGTAGAAGCTAAGCGTTCGGATCATAAACGCGGCTGTAAAGAGGATTAACCCGGCTTCAGTCATGCAACAATGAGCAGTAAATGTTTAGAGCTGAAGGGCCAACAGCACTTCCAGCTTCTCCAGGGAGAAAATACCACAAAACATACAAAGATAACACAAAAATAGAATTGATCAAATAAACCAACTCTTCATTATTATAGACGTGCATTAACCTTCTGCTTCTTTCATTTAACATGTTTTTTTTTTTTTTCCCTCCCCTGTTTTTTCTCAAAAGGTTTAACCCCAAATGATCTCTGACACCCCAGATGTGACAAAGTCCGAAATGTCATTCAGGGATCCTCCTCAGTGGGACCAGAAAGAAGCTCAGGTTCTGGTTGGAGGAGCTGCTGCTCAGCTTTAAGTGTTAATTTTTGCAAAAAGAGAAACATTTGTTCCTCCTGTAGAGATAATCCAGAGTCGGGTTTTCTCAGCTTTACTTTTTAAACAGGTTTCCTGGCAGAGCTCACATTGCTTTGCACCGTAACAAGGCTCCCAAAGCATCACTAATCCTCCACCATGCTCAATGAAGGGCTGTGAAGCAGCTTTTTTTTTTTTTTTCAGGACAGCTTTAGTATAAGAAAAAATAAAAATCATGAAAACAATCTTTCACTCTTGATTTCCTCCTCCTTAGTCACTAAAACACATTTCATCGCACTTTTACAATATTTAGACCTTTAAACCCAAATCAGAGATTAATGAGTCATGAGTTATTTTGCTTAATACTAAAATCCCAATTATTTTGTAACTATTTGTAACTACTATTCCAACTATTGAGCTTTAAGCAAACAGCGGTTTCAACATTTAAAGGATAAAGATCTGCTTATTTTTATTGAAAAAAAATATATATTTTTTTTTAGTAAAAGGTCATATAATTAGAATAAATACATATATCTATATGTATATAAGGGTTTAGTGCATCAGATTAGAGATAAGTAGAAACCTATAAATCAATCAAGTTAGTCAGCTTTGAATAAATAAGAACTTTAAATTTATAGTGGAGGACTTTTGCAAATTCTTTTTCTTTTAAAACAAATGCACATGCACAACCCCGTACCTGAGGGTTTAATAGAGGGAACGTGCATTAAACCCATGCAAGAGCGTGCACGAGTCCATTTCTCCTCGTGCACGCTTTGTTTAAAAGTTGCTGTTTGCATCGCTCATACAAGCTTACTTTCCAAAAAAAGATTCACATTTTTTCCAATATATCAGACTCACCGCCGGTAAGTGAAAATGGGGACAAGCACGTAGGACGGCCTTATGTAAAGATATAACCACAATGATTAACAATTTGGAGGACCACTTATTTTGATGATCCACCCAGAAAAAGATCATCCTCCACTATACCTTTAAGTTTCCTAATCACTTCCAATTTTCCAAGTGCTGTAAACCTCCTCTATCCATTCACCAGGACCACATGATCTACTGTCCTCAACTGAATCATGGTGTTTCTCAGGTTTAGCTAAAACCTGTTTTTTGCAACTTAATGCAGAAAGTTGCCATGATGTATTTATCTACAGAAGGCAAACACCAAGCATGTCTTAGTCTAGTTCTAAAGGAGAACAATAAAGGCCTTCTCATTTGGCAGTCATAGACTCATCAGCCCAAAGACTGAAACTGACTTATGAAGAAAATCATAAACATACCACAGCATCTGCATTGGCTGATCTAGTCTCCGCCCCTTTTCTATAGCTGTGGATGTCTGTGCTGAGGATGAAAACTGCTACAGCGACACACTTCCACTTGTTTCATTGACACTTTTGGAAAGCAAACAGCCTTCTTCCTTTTTGGGAAAGTAAGGCCTAAAACAATAGAGGGGAAAGGCAGAAAGGAAAACTGGATTTTCTGCATCCGTGAAGCTGCAGGGAGGGTCGCATGTAGTTGAATCATTTTCACGCAAATCTTTCAACTTTGCAGCTAAACATGTCAAACCCTCTGAATAAAACCATTTCTCTTCCATGACCTAATAGGTTTGTGTAACATATCAGATCCCTAAGTGAACTACAAGAGGGGCTCTTCCCCTAATGAAACGTGATAGTCACCACTTATAAAAGGCAATTTCAAGTGTTACCAGCGGGCAGGAAGGACTCACTGACCTCATGAAGAGCCTCACTGGCGACTTGGTGCCCAACATCTGGAGAGGAAGGAAAGAATAAAGGAAGAGGACATCAGAAATGAGTCAGACTTTCTGGGGTGCAGCCTGTCATCAGCTCATAATACACAAGTTACGAAAACATAAGAGTCGATAAAAACGTCCAATTGTTCTATCAATCAGCTCAAATGAGGAAAAACTTCAGCCTCCTTGGAATGGTCCCTCCTTGTTTTTATTTTATTATTCTTTCACGGGCAGAGGTTTTATCCACTTTATGGGAACATAAAGTTTCAAAATAATGAGCAGACGCAGAATATGGCCAAATAATGGAGTGTTTCATTGGAGTCATTTGACAGCTGATTAATATGACGTGTAGCTATTATTCAAGACGTAAACTATGTTGGTTTTAATAAAGTTTCTGCTTTAGTTTGAAGAGCGAAAATGTTTTCAGGAAACCAAAACCAATCAGTCCAGACAGGAAAACAGCTGCAGTGTTCATATTTCCCTTATTTTAACCTTCCATCTGTTCTGATCTTTTAACCAAACACACTATCTAGGTGTGTAGAAAGTAATTCATGAGTGCTAAAGCCCCAGCTGATGACTCAGTGATTTCATTTCAGTGTCTTGGTTAAATGATTGATTAAGGTCCAGTAAAAGATGAACCCACCCATTTCTGGCTGCTCCCTCCATCACTCACTCTTATTACAAATTCAAGTTCATGTGAGTCATCCTGTCTGGACAGGGCAGCTCGGCAAACAATGACTGGTTCCTCCAAACGTCTACAGACACAGGAAGTTTCTCACTCGGACACGTTTCTACCAGGACGTCCCAAAAAGGGAAAGTCTTCTTGCAGCCCGGCGTCCTTCCTGACCACATCTCACCTCCCCTGTGCCTCTTGCCCTTCTGCTTCTCCTGGACCTTCCTGGTGAAATGTTTGTAGGCCTCCGTTTTCTGGTACTTCTCCAGCTCTCGCATGTAGCGCTCCTTATCCCGCTCCGCTTCATCCAAATATCGCTGCAGAGAGAGAGAGAAGACTTAAAGGTGAGAGAGGAGGAAAATGAGATTTGGCAAAATTGAGATAGGGGTTAATTATTGCTCATCAAGATTTCCTTTGGAAGATAAAACTCTGAACTCTCCACTGTTGGTTATCCACATCCTTCATTTCCCTAAACAGAGACCTTTACTTCAATATCATTTATAAAGAAATTCATTCAACTATGGCTGGGCGATATGGCCTAAAATAAAATCTCTGATTTATTTATTTTTAATTAGAATTACGATTCTTTTCCGATTTTCCCCCCAACCTCTAAACCTCCACATGATCCCCTGCCACCCGTTGTGCATATTTACACTAAAAACACCAGTTAAACTATTAACATTAAAGATCTGTTATAAACCCTTAGAAATCATAGATTCTGTACAACTCAAAAACTAAGTTTTTTTTTTTGTGGACACCATGAGCACAAATAATGAAGATATAGCAGCGTATTAAATCAACATTTTTTAAAATAAAGCTTCGACTTTTGAATCTTAGATTGTTTATATTCCATTTGTCCGTAAGGGTCCACAGATAAAACAAATTCAGCATTGTAAGGAAGAAATTCCAAGATGAGAAAATTGCCACATAAAATCTTTTTTTTTAACCATCAGAAAAGTCCCATCCTTATAGCTAATGCTAACAGTTTTGCTAATGACCCCAGCTTCCACAAACATTTCTGGTTGATGTTTGGTACGTTTGTTTTCATCACCTTCCAGCCTAGGCTTCTAGCTGAGGTTTGTTGGTTTGTTCGTCTCAGAGAGACTGGCATTTATCATATTCCTCTGAATGTCTCTGTTTAAATGGCTGAAAAAGGTTTGTGATGCTGCTTCCTTTAACTGCGACTGTCTTTAGGTAAATGTGGCAGCGTGCGGTTTCTTGGGGTTTCCAAACCAGTTCCAAACGCTGGATGATTCTATTCCTTTTTTCAGGACTAACTAACTTCCATTCGGATGGGTAGCCATGATGTTACTTGCCGAACTGCACTGTGGGAGTAATACTCCACCTATGGAAGCCCTGGGGAGCCAAAATTGTGGCGTTATACAAAAAAAAAAGTATTTTCTTTTTTTTCTTTTTTAAAATCACCTGCAACAAAAAATTCAAATTCATTGCATCGATTTTTCGCCCAGGCATCGAAATGTATCTTCTTAACCGAAAAGCCTATATCTTCCACACAGGCTGATCAGATTGAACTTTATAAACTTTATAAGAGATGCAGATGCGTCTCAGTGCCGATGAGAAGCTTAATGCAGCTAAAAGTGAGGCGAGCCTTTGCAGGCAACTCAACAGGTTGGTGGTTCACCGTCCAACAGAACAGGGACTGCTGGAGGAAATGCTGGAACGACCTAGACAAAGTTAAGACTGCAACACAACTGGAAATCAACGGTGATGAAATGCATATATATACCTAACTTCATTCCTGTGTTGTAGACGTTTTATGCAGGTTTTTATAAAACAGATGGGAACCACGTGGGAAGCTCTAAAGCAGCTTTTGCAACCTTCAAAATCCAAAAACCCTGAACGTAGCTGAATAAAAGCACATTAGAGATAACAGGACATTTTGATAAAATATCTCTTAAAAACGAACTGTGTTTTGGTACCAGAACCAAAAGTGAATTTGTATTTTTGGGTTTTAGAATAAAGAAAAGCATCTTTTCCATAAACAGGAAACATTGATTTTCTGGATGTTTATTTGTGGAAGATTATTTAAAACTAAACACACAAATATAATTGTTCTTTTGTCATTTTATTTTGTTGTGAAAATAAAATTTCATTCCACTTTCAAAAATGGTTGAAGCCTCTAAAACTGGCCTTTGTTATTTTAGCCATTGCAGGAGGTCCAAATAGCCCCTCATGACTCGAGCCGCAGCTTACAGACCTCTGCTCTATTACCTGCAATGTGTCAAACTGCGTTAACCTGGAAGGGAGAGAAATAAGGTTTTGTGAAGAAAGGATTTCCCTCTGCTAATAATAATAATAATCTCTTTTGCCACATTTACACTACCCCATGAGACCGATCTGTGTCGAGGACGGACCGAGCATGGATCAGTTATCTGTGCCCAGCTTGGTTCTTACGACCATTTTCACATCACAGCAGCACGGTTCCTCGCCTCCTATCAGCTGTCCAGGATACTACAGTTCTCAAAGACGGGAATTACGCAAAGAAAAATCTATGTGCCTGGATAGCGTCCTCAGCCCAAATTTCAATGAGAGCCGCGGTCTCAGTATCATCCCAGGTCACACCACTCTCTTTTGATGCCATTTATTGTTAATAGGCTGAGAAGCAGTTCGTGTTGTGAACAGGTGAAGAGATCTGTGAATTACAAAGCTGGACACACCAGAAAACCAGCAAAATGAGTCAGCTGACTGTAAACAGGAGATGACGCGGTGTACTCATGC
>NW_015150888.1:0-28979 GCF_000732505.1 Cyprinodon variegatus
GAGTCATGTAACGAAAGTAATTTCTCCCTGGGATTATTAAAGTATTTCTCATTCTGATTCCTGTTGATGGGACAGGTGTTTTGAATAAAACGGTGCCCAGGTTGAAAGAGCTCCAGTGTGTCGTTGAATGTCTGCATTGATGACTGAAAGACATCTTCTGCCTCCGTTTATCTGTTTATTTCAGTGTGTTGAATTCAAAATTCAAAACTTTCATTGCCCCTATGCAGTACCTGCGCAGGCCCCATAGGGGTCGCGGACCCCCTGCTGAAGACCTCCGATCTACACTGACAAGTAGTGCCCCCAGTGGTCAGATAGCATTGCAGCAATATTTGAAGAGCACTTCAGTAAATTAAGTAGTAATGTTGTATGTGTGTAATATACTTTAGTAAAGTTTAAGCGGTCATCTAATGAGCCTTTGAAGAACTAATTTTGAAGAACATAATTTTTCACTTTAAATCTACGTCTTTTTATGTGCATAGAAAATCCTGCAACTGTGTTATTTGCTTATAAACCTGAAAAAAGTGTGTGAGCTAAAAGCAACACATACTAGATCAAAGCATAAATGTACTCTGTTTTCTTTAACAATTCAGTTGCTTTTGCGTGCCCATTTAATCTTCAATTGCATCTCAAACAAACATTATTATGCACACTGGCAAAAAAAAAAAGTGGAAACACCCAATACAGCCTAAATAACAAGCTTTGTCCAGACATTTGACTGGTACTGTATATATTGAGTAAAATGTACCGTGACATATTTGCAAAAGGTCTATCTGGAGCACAGAGACTAAACAAACCTCCTAATCTGGACAAGTTTAGGTTTAATTAAAACCTAAGAGGTACAGAGGAGCGGAAGGAGAGAGGCAGAGGGGACGACGGACTGAGAAACCGAAGGAAGGAAGGGGGATAAGTACCGAAGTCATCTTATTATCTGAAGAGCAGCGTCGTATAAACATTGGAGGGCATGTGCGGATGAGGAAGCAAGATGAGAGTGAGTGAAGAGAGAAGCAACATCCTCAGGGGAGAACTGAGCACATCTGCCATGTTCCACTCAGCCGTGCAAAAAAAGAAAAGAGCTCCAGAGATGCACCGCAGAGGCACAGAACACTTCTGTCTGCACGTGTATACCAGCGTAGAACCTACACGGTTCATCCTAAGCTAAAAAACACATTGAATATGCCCCCCAGCGTGCAACCCTTGATTGCTCTCCAGGGAACCTGTTCAGTGACTCTAACATCTCGCCACCAGATCTCAGGAAAGTTCTGCTCCGAGTGGATTATTTTTTCCCAGATCAGCTCTGTCATTAAGAAGCAATACGCACAGACACACTTACCATCTGTCACAGCAGACTAGGTGGTGTTTGCATACGCGCGAGAGGCTGTAATCTGTGTCAGTTGGTCCTCTAAACAGTGACAAGACTGGCCCCAGCTGTGGGTCATCAAGGTTTGTGTGCAGAGTAACACGTGTAGGGTATGTGTGTTGGTCTCTGTGAGCCTGAACCAAAATGGAAATTTGAGTTTAACAGAAACTGGCCTTGGTTCTGATAGTGAACAGGCAAGAGTAAAAAGCAACAAAAACCCATTGAGATCAAAACTTAAATGAGGCGATTGTGCAGCTATCTTTTAAGGAGCTAGCCAACAAAGCATCCGTCCTCGCTTTGAATTCCTAGATTAATTAGATCTAGATTTACTATGAGGCAGACATTTAAAAAGAGTTTACATCTTCACTCGAAGTGCTTCAAGTTTTCTGATTATTTGAAGGACAAAAGACAGTGAAGCTCTACCAGTGGTTTGGGTTGAATTACCAGGCTTTTGATGATTTGAAAAAAATCTCTCTGTGGAGAACAAGAGAAGGGATAAATAAAAGAGAGGAATAGAAAAACAAGGGCAGTCATATTGGGGATTCAGAGATTGCAACAGACGTTGAACGAAACAAAGAGGTCAAAAACAGACAGGCAAAATGAAAGAGATAATCTGAAAGACAGGAAAGTCAGAAAGGCTTGACCGAGGTCACAACCACTGGCAACAGGGATGATCTAAGATAAGGGCTGCACAATACCTCCGTTCTCTAACCTTTACAGGGTCTGTGTCTGAAATTGTGACAGAAAAAAACAATAAGAAAAGTAATAAAATCCTATTGACAAATTCAGACGAAGATATGTGCATTAGTGATCCACCCATACAGCTTTTTAATGCCGTGACATCAGTCTAACCGATCCCAGACATGTATGGATGATTTTTTGCTTTCTCTACATAATAAAAAAAGAAAAGTTTAAGTTTAAACAAGAAGAGCTTTTAACAAATAAAGAAAGCATTAGCAATCAATGACAAACGAAGGGAGCGCCAATCCATGTGCCTTACATTATCTCAAGGCAATTACGGTTAAATTAACTAAAATGATTCTCTTCGTCAACAACTTTTCAAAGTTTTTCTTCTCTCAAATCTAGACCTACTTTGGTGCGGTGTGCAGCCTGTGTTTATCTCCTGGTTCCTGAGCTAAACATATTTACCAAAAAAGAACATATATTCTGTTTAACGTTTAATCTTTTGAAAAAATTCCACTAAAGAACTAAGTGCAATAATTTGCCAGTGCAGTAATACAAATTCAAGACTACTTGTTTAGATAATATAAATCATGATTTTAAAGTAGTCAGATCATTCTATTTATTTTCAAAGAATATTAATATTCTCATATCAATCTCGAAACCAACATGACTGCATTCATGCCTCATAAGTGTCTTTAAATATTCTGTTACGTTCTGTTAAGTTTTTTCCATTACTATGAAATCCCAGACTAGATAGTTTTACTGCTAAGATCTCCGTGTGCTAAAGCAGGGGTTCCCAAAGTGGGAGTCGCAAGATCATTTCCAAAATCCCTGTGATCACGGAGAAGGGCCAAAATGTATCATTAAATACATATATGTCAATATTGCCTGAAATTAAATTAATGCACAATGAAATATGTAGATATGACATTTTGGATAAATCATATTTATTTTGATGCATCAAATTATACATCAAATTATAAAATGACATAAATAATTTAATGTTCCTGTAAATAATTTGAAAAATGTTTAAAATGATGACTAAAATATAATTTTCAAAATGAATATATGTAAAAAAAAAAATGCAATTACTTGATTTTATATTTGTATATAAATACAGAGTGATATAATTATATGGATGTTCAGGCTGTCACCAGTCTGTTTTTGGAATAAATGGCTCTTGTATCTCTCATAGGTTTGGATAATATTTCAGTATCAATATATATTCCAATGCAATTTTAATCAATAATAGCAACATGAAATTTAGGATATTTTTATATATATTACACTCTGTAATTACAGGTTTTATCTCTGATGCGTTCCAGATTTGATGTACTTTTATGTGTTTTTGATTTTTAAAGCAAATCTTTCTAAAATGTTATTTTTGAGGAATAATTTTTGTTGAATAATTCTCATAAGTTTGCTGCTGTAGTTAGTCTTTCTAAGGCCTTTATTTTGTTTATATCAACATTATATCGCATCGACCAAAAACAAGAAATATTTAGGGATACAGGTTTTCAGTATATCGTCCGCCCTACTTGCTCTTTGGTGTTAGCTGAAATTAGTTTTTTCTTTCATTTTACTTCAAAACTTATAGAAAAATACCTATTTTCTACCACCAAAAACATCCAGCTTGTGAACAAAAATATTTCAAATTTAACAGCCTTTTATTCAAACATGTTATTTTATATTTTTTTGCTGCCAGTGTCCAACTTCAGCTATTTTTTTTTTAAATGACCATGATTAACCCGTCTGCACTCTGATTATGGCCAAAATATTTTCTTTTTCTAAGATTCATCCTCCTGGTAGAACAGCTTTATACCTGGAAGGTGTTTGTATTTACGTTCCACATCGACACATCTCCTCATGCATTCTTAAAAGCACCGCAATAAAGATATTTCGCACAGACCAAACACTGCAAACTGCCTCTGCAGTATCATTCAGCAATAAGGCAGCATCATTAAGAAAATGGCTGTGCAGCAAGCAAGAAGCAAACCTTGACAATAAGAGAAGATTTAAGTGAATCTGCTCGTGTCTCGTCATTAAAGGCAGCAGATCAACAGTCAGCTCTCATGCACTGAAGGTAATGAAATGCAGCAGCAAGGACAGTTATGTTTGCCTTCAAAGCACAGCACAGATTTTTTTAATAAATGAGAAGACATCAAAGACAAAAGGAAATAAAGCAAGGATATAATGTCACTGCATGGAAAGTATGATGCTGTTATTCAAAACCATAAACATATAAGATAGAAGCCATTTCATGTCAGATAATAAAGTTAGTATCAAAGTTACTAGGTCACTGGACTGGAAAAAATAAAAAGTATAATCACATATTCAGACAACAGAACAACATACATACAGTTTTAGTGGTTTTAAAAGTACACCACCACCTGCTGCTGTGCACTGCAGGTCAGCTGGCTGTAAAAATGCTCTTTTCTCAAGCATACCATTAAGACGTTATGATTTAGCCCATAAATGTCACCACGATTACCAGCATGTGAAAAAATCCTGGAGAGAGATTACTGTGACTCTTGGATGAGACAAAAAGGGTTTTTAAAAAAGTAGAAAACAGCTGTGTTTTCTAGTCTCTTATTTGGTGTGAGGTTTGAAAGCTGTGCGCACCCCCCATCAGTGTGTGAGTGTGTGCGTGAATGGGTGAATGAATGTAGTGTAAAGCTCTTTGGTCAAGTCTCCTGACTTGAATAAAGGCGCTATATAAGCACATGGCATTTACCATTTACCATTTACCCCCTGGGGTTGGCCAGAATTTTAGATAGAGGAGGAAAAGCTGCACAGAGTATAAAGCTGCAGATGTCTTGTTTCTGTACAAATTCTAAATGTTTAAAGCATAAAGGAGCCTTTAAGCCTACAGGGGTTTAATTATTCTAATATATCTTTTAAATGAGTCATGGTAGGATGCAGTGAGTGACGGTAGAGGGATTTGAGCCTCACCTGCAACCATATGCATGCTGCTTATGGCTGCTTTGGTTAAGAAAAACAAGAAATCTCTTCATTTAGCGGATTGTTTATGTCCCATTTTTCTCACTTATGGTTATAAAATTTGGATGATGACCAAAAGCAGGAAATCTGAGATACAAGCAGCTGAGAGGATGGAGAGATGGATAGTTTTAAGGTATTAGCCTGTGGTTTACATTTTTCCCTTTACTTGACCTACTGTCACTACTTCACTTATCAACTCAGACTTTTTTGCAAATCAAACATCAGTAGATGTTGTGTGAAATGTCGTGCTAGAGAATATTTGGTGTTAATCTGCTTTACATAACTCAAAAAAATCTAATTCTATGCCGTCCTCTCTTCACCACAAACAAAGCTGAGCTGCTGTTTGAAGCTGGACAGCACAGGGACACAGAGAGCGCCTGTTGCTCCATGGCCGGCTCTCAGTCCGGACCTCGCCTCTGTGATCAGCCTTCATTCTCCCTGCCTGCTATAAATACAACACAGCCTCCTCTTATAGCTTCTAACCGCTGAGCTGCTTGCACACCGAAACTATGATTAAAGGCCTATTTTCAGGAGTGCTTTGAAGCGGAGATGAACACCGAACTAAAGGAAGACAGACAGAAGGAGGGAGAGACGTTGTAAAGCTGTGCGCACATATCTGCTATACAGAGCGGGCAAAGCAGAGTGCAACTAGACGTTCATTTGAATGTTTTTTTTTTTTTAGGGGGAACTAAAAAAGCTAACACAGCATATGGAGTGACAAACACAATCCCATGTAAATGCCCAAGTCTTATTGACTGGAAAGGAAGGAGTACGACAGAATAGGAGCATGGAGACAGAAACAAGAAAGAGAGAGGTATACATACCTAAGGCTTTTGCAAAAGTATTTATCAGTGTTCTGTTTTTCTCTGCTTGGTTTAAATAAAACCAGGGAGAATCTTAAAAGCCTCAACATCTTATGGGAATCTTTGTGTTTGTGCTGCTGCCTTTAAAGAACTGCCACGCTCATAAAGAAACCGCATTTAACAGTTATATTGATGAACAGTGGAGAAGATGTGGTAAAAGAAGATTAAGACAATGACAGAACAAGACAACCCATGGAGGAGATGGTTTTGGAGATAGATGGGGGGTTTACAGTGAGATGAAAGCAGGAGGGTGTGGCGTTTGGCCTAAACCAGCAGCTGAGTTAGAGGGGATGGAAATCCACAACAAACAGAACAAATCAGAAGCCAATCGATGCAACAAGTGAGGTTTTTCCAACCCAGAGTCGTGGCAAAGCATGCTTGACTTATACAACAGCAGCAAGAAGCAGCTGAAGCGAGAATGAGGGCTATGAAACATGCAGGGGAGCGAACAAAGAAATCTGCATACTTCAACTATGGTTGATATAAATGCAAACAAAAAACACATAGGAGTCTTTATAATTTCAGTTCAAGCCTGCATGTGAAACAACAGAAAACCTTTCTGTAGTTTTTTCCTTCCTGCAACCAGCTAGGCATTGGATAGGAAATACCAATTCCCCTTGTTTCAGTGATCCAGATATAGATTCAGTTATACACTGCCTGCAAATTACAAGTCTTGTCTGGTACAAGTCAGGAGCTGATGTTCAACACTGTGTCAAATCCTCTTACTGAATGTAACACGCTTGAACAGGATGGTCATGGTGCCGGATAACACTGAGACGTCTCAAAGGAAAAAGGAAAGGTCACGGGGGCATGATGAATAATGCTCACATCCCCAGCAAATCAGATGAGCTTCTTAAATCACTTCTTGACGACCATCCATGACTGCGTTTGTGGCACAGCTGTGGGTCGTTTTTCAGGTCTGACTATAGAAATTGCTAGTAGGACCCCTTAGCACTGGAGAACTGTTGTTTGGTTTGCATTGGGGATTGTCACATTCTTATTAGGATTTTGAAGCTTATACTAGACAAACATAAAAAAAATGGGTTCTTGTGGAGTGAAAGGAAAATGATGCATTGTTTTTACTAATATATAAAACTGCATATTTTTATAAATAATATTAGAAACCCTCACATTACAGCTGTAAGTTTGTGGGAAGTTTGTATATTTAAAGAATAAAATCTCCATCTGTTATCTTAAAGCAGTTATAGCACAAGCATATTTAAAACCTTGTTTGTCAAACAGACTTAAACCTGAACTTTGAATGGGCCATGAGAACTCATATATATATATAAATACTTTAGTAAGGGGCGACAGTGGCGTCAGATGTAGGAGTTTGCCCCGAAATCATGTCCTTGGGCAAGACACTTCACCTGCATTGTCTGCTGATGGTGGTCAGAGGGCCTGGTGGCGCCAGTGTACGGCAGCCTCGCTTCTGTCAGTGAGCCCCAGGGAAGCTGGTACCGGTCCGTGGGTCATTTGGTACCGGGCCGCACAGAAAAAAGTATATATATATATATATATATAGTTTATCGACGATCAGAGTCTGAGTGATGTTTTATTTTGAAAAATATAAAAAATTGCGGTATTCTCTCCCAATTACGTCAGTTGGTGCATCTCTGCGTCTTGACACAGATTAATTCAGTTCAAGACTCATCCAATCTATAACATCCTATCTTTGTGAAGCGGGTTTTTCTGCATCCAAAACAAAGCTATGGAGCAGACTGGACATCAGGAGCACACTTCATGTGTCATTGTCTCAGATTACGCCTAGATGGGACCGGCTTGTTGTTTTATTTTTATGCTGTTTGTATTTGATTTTATGCCAGCCCCTGTTTGCATTTTTCATGCAAACAGGCAATCTTGAACCATCTGGCCAAAGTATATGGAGTATACTTTGCAAGGTATACTTATATACAATACAATGTATACATGACAAGGCAAGGCAAGGCAAGTTTATTTTTACACACTGCAAAAATTGAAATCTAAAGATGTCCTTTTTTAGATTGAATTAAGGAGGTAATTGAGACACTTTGCCAATGGAACAAAACAGTTTACATTAAAAACAAAAAAACAAAACAAAACAATTGCATTGTCTTATTTCAAGTGTATATTACCTAAAATGTTATTTTAAGAGTAAAGATACTTATTCCATTGGCAAATCATCTAATTTGCCTACTTGAATTAAGGGTAATTTAATTTAAGAATGTTTTATTTATTTCTAGATGTTTTTTGCAATGCAGCACATTTTATTGGCAAGTATGCAGTACATGAGAAAGAAGAGAGGGGGAAAAATACACTGCAGTGACAGTAAGGCAGCACAAATAAGAGAATAAAAATGAATTATTACAATACGATAATTATAGTAAAAAAAGTTACCTTGTCTGCCTCCCTAATTAATGATCATTTACCAGACCTGATGGTTTATGACAGTGTCAGCTGCAGTCTTATGTGTTTATGATGTCTTTTGCTCACTAAGGTTATTTATCAAAAACCTCTAAAACCTTCTAAGAACAACTGGATTCATACTGAGGTTATTTAAAGGCACACTGTGTAACTTTTGGCCACTAGGGGAGCTAGACCTGTAACTGCTCGTATTTTGCTTCTACTCAACAAAAATAATAACATATATGACTATATACTAGGAGCAAAGTGTTAACTTACCAGTCTAATAATAAAGTAGAAAAAAAGAGAGTCTGTATTAAATCCTGCTTCTTCTTTCAGCCTGAGCCAAATAACAAACTCTTTTCCCTGATGGACTCTTGTTTTTCCTCGCGCACAATCCCTTTCACATTTTCTCTTTTTAGCCTCCTTAAAAGGTTTAAACTTTATCCTTGCATCCACCATGACCAGTAGTCGAGCAGAAAAATAGTAGAAAAAAAGCCTTAGCTGCATCAATATATACGGTAAGAGCCTGTGGCCGTAAAGCGAAATGTTCTTCCAGGTCACATGACCTGGCCAACGACGGTGCATCATCTCCGAACTTGCACATGCAGTATTTCAAGATGGGAGCGCAGCTCGGTGCATTGATTGTGTCAAGCCTGTATATTGGCCTGAGGAATCATTTAAAATAACTGATATGCTTCAACTCTTTAGGTCACTAAGTCAACGATGTGGCTTTAAAATCACAAACAGGTCAGACCCACATTACTAGCTATGTGGGTTCAGAAGGTATCTCATTGCCTTATTTTATTTAGAGATATTAGAATAAAGAAGCTGAATAAAATAAATTTTTTTTCCATGATTCTTTGTCCTTCCACTTTAGATCTAGGGACTACTCTGCCTGAGTCATTTGCCAAAATTTGCAATGAAGTAGAATGGCACTGTTGATGTAACATCAGTGCCACTGTTAATTCGTTAAATTAATTAATTTTAGTGATCAGTTGTTAAGATTTAAACTCAGAAAAGCTTAGAGCCTCCTGGAAGCTCCACACCGATTCATATTAGCATTTTAGTTCCATGGTGGTTGTGTAAAACCCAGGAGGCGATAGATGAAAGCAGCTGAAAAAAACATGTTTCCACATGTTTTAGCTTAGTGAACAGTCAGTGTTATGGTTGTGATGGCATAATTGGAAAGCTGTCAGGATGACAAAAGAGTTTCCTCCACCTGAATGCATCGTCCCCACCGTCACTGCCAGTTGCACCAAGCACAGAAAAAAAGTTGTTTTTAAGTCACAGCTTTTTCAAAGCAACATCTCTGCCTACCACACAAATGAACGCTAACAAGCACACTGTATATATGTAGTGTTAAACTAGATGGCAGAGGATGGGAGGGAGCTGCAGTAAGTACTGAAATATAATCAGAATAATACGTTTAAAAGCTTAACTTTCAGCTGTTTATTTGGTGCAGAGCTAATCTATTGGATTCGTCTTGACAGTTGAGCTTTTGCCAAGCTGACCCACTGCAGCACAGTTCTGCATCAGTAAGCTAGTGATACATGTGCATATGCAGCATTTAAGGGTAAAACATTAGTTTTTTTTGTATTATTTTTCAAATTAACTCAGACTAAATGTTTAGTAGTTAGGCAGGTCATTCTTATTAAGTGCATCTCCTGACTTTCTTTTTAATTTTTCTTTGCTTCTTCCTCTGATTGGCTTTTATCATATAACACTGTGGAAAATAAAATTATCATGCCAGCTTTAGCCAGCAACTTAAAAATCTTTTTTGCTTTTGCTTGCAAGATTGAAAAATATACTTTTGATCAGATGAAAGTTGCAGCTTTACTCATTTAGACATTCTAAGGGAGGATTAATCAGACTTGCAAAGTTCTTATCCCTCATGTCAGTTAAATTTCTCACAATATTGTAGAAAGACGCCTTAAATGTTAGTTAGTTACTTAGTTGTTTGCTTTAGTTGCCTTAAAGTTCCTCCACCAGATCTTCATTCATTTTCTAATTAAGTTGTTCTAAAAAGTAAAGGCATCATCATTTAAAATTCTCCATATTTTTAAAAGAATTGCAATCTTATGAATAAAAAAAAGTGAAAGGTTTAACTAAAAAATATGTCTTTGGTAAACTAACTGAGCCAAAACAGGAAAGGATTAGTCTTGTTTTAGATTTCAGACACATGATCTGTCTCTTTTTACTGTATGTAAACATCTGGTCTTAAGTATATAATTGTGCTTTTCGTCTTCAAACAATAATTCAAAACACTTCTTACAGACAAATAATTAACTAAAGTGCACCATTTTCATGCATTTGTTTCTTTGCATGAGTCATGTGGCTGTAATGCTAAAGATAGCCTCTTGGTGCATTAATTAAACTGCGCTAACTAAATCTAAAAGGTAGTTTGGATGACAGCAGCCTCGCAGTGGCGTTTTCATTTTAATCCACACTTGCCCACACATCTGCTCTCACAAAGTCAAACTGACAACAAGGAGCACTGCGGGTCCTGACTTGTGGTCTCAGCTGTTAATCTTTACCGACCAATCAGCAATGGCGGTGGGAGTTTAGGGGAGGGCAGGGGATGAGCGACACTTATAGCAGATAAAAGCGGTGATGAATCTTATCCTCCCAGTCACGCACAGCCTTTCTCTGCCTCCTCCTTCTCTGCTTCAATCTTAACCACTAATTACAGTAATTGGACGCTTTTGAGAGATAGTGCAAGAGAGACAGAGAACAGGGGGAAAAAAATGGTTAAGAGAGAGGGAAAAAGGCTTGTGGAGGTCAGAGGCCCAACCCTTTTCTACCCTCTGAGCCACATTGCTTTTCCACCTCCAACACTGATTCTATAGTTCCTTTTTCTAAATTAAGAGGCGCACATTAGCATTGCCTCTTCTTTGAAGGAGCAGGAATCATTTGGTGCAACAAAGCCTGCCAGATCACATTTCCAATGGCTCAAAGTTCTCCTACATGTTTCTCCACTCTCTCCTCTTTCCACTCTCCTTTGTTCTTTCTTTTGTTCCTTTCACTGTTTAACCACAGCTGCCGTGTTTTGTCATATTCCAGTTTTGGCTCACTAACCTCTGTCATTGTGCTGCACATAGAGGTGAACGTGTGATCATTGGTGCACGTCTGTTTAAAGGTGTGCAAAGGTACTCCAGCAGGAGAAAGTCAAATGAAGTGTCAAAGAGGAGTCAGAGGTACAGTGAGCAGTGGAAGCAGGTGGTGTGAAAAGATTAAAGAAGGTAATAAATATGAGAGATAAGATAAAATAAAAAAAGGATCACAGTTTCTTGATCTCTTAAAATCAACTGCTCAGTATTTAACAGTAATGTTTAGAGTAATAACTCCACCTGTAAGTTACTGTGTGTGTCTGGAATCCAAGTTTCTTAGCCCTGTTTGAAGACAGATATACGTGTTTTTTTTAAAGGAGGGTAGCTTTCTGCATTTCTTGCATTTCTCTCTACATTTACCAGCGTAAAAACAAATCACCAGGGTAGTAATTTAGCCTGGAATAACACCCTGGTGGGTTGACACGCAGTCTTTTTTTTTTAGTTTTCTCAGGAAGTTTTGGATGGAGTGTCAAGAATAGCTGCTCAAACTTTGTGTGACTACGCTCTACTTGGACATGCCAATCAGACTTATCTCTGAAAGCTTCACACTTTGCCTTATGTATAGGTGATTATGGGTCCGTTTCTCAGAGTAAATGCAGTGCAATTCCATTATTGAAATGCAAACCCCTTTCATTAACCCATCCAGCAACCTATGATATCTATGCTCAAGGAGATGTAACACTATTTCCCATGTTGCATTGCAGATTTGCATATTTAAAAACAATGATGTGAGTCTGCTGTATAACGCACATTTTATATTGAATAAAACTGATTAAATAGGGGTATCGATTGAATTAAGGGGTGTCTCTGCCTTTGCTTAAGAGTGGAGTTTGTTATTTTTTCAAGGGCGTCAAAATATTACTTTCAGTTTTTTTTTCCACTTTCTACACAGTTTATTGGTTTCCACATAAGGTCAAACGATTATTGGCTAACATCCTCATAAGTGATTAAGATAGAGGCCCTGCAATAAATGAGTGTTCCAATCATCAACCCAGACAGAGCGTCAACATGATGATAGAATAAGTTAAGTTATTATTATTTTTATTGATGCAAATTTTCAACAGCTCTTGCATCGTCTCCATGGCAGTGGTGAATATAACCAGCATATAATGCGTGTCAGAGTTCAGGCCTTCATTCTGCTCTAGAATTCCCTATAAGCATCTAAGCAGATTGCTGGAGATCAAATCGTGCAGCTATAGATCTGCAATCAAAGCTGGGTTTCATTCTCTGAAATCAAATTCTAAGGCATACAAGCAATAGTGTAATAAGAGTTTTAGACTTTGCTTAATTCTTCTTTATTGGAGGCGGGATTTAATGAGCAATACAATCTACATCTCTCTCTAATGACTATTTTCACCCTTGTTTAAGCTGTAAAGCTTTGTTGTTAAATTGTTAATTAGTAAAACAGCAAATGTCCTCATTAAAAGCAACATAAAGGAACCTTTAAAATGTTGATGTAGCATTAAAGCCAACATGAAAACTCAGGAAATCACAATTAAGACCTGTATCAGATATTACTGGCAATGCTTTTTATAGCTGATGCTATTCTTTAGTGTTTTATATGGTGTAGCTCATGTTAAGAAACTTTTTAGCTGAAAAGTCTGCATCTATATTTGTAGAACTAGACTTGCTAGAAACAACTCACAACAAAAAGAACAGGAAATTGTAAAGTGACACATTTCCATATTAGCATTGCCGTACAGATCATTCCAATGATGTTAGTTAGCTTAAAGCAGGCTAATAGTAGCTTTAATGAACTTGTGTTTATTTCCGTCCCAAAAGCATCGATACAGTCATTGCTTTGAGTCATTGCCCCCAGTTTGGCGGTTTGTTCTGAAGCTGGCTAAATGTTGGGATTTAGAAGCTTGGAAGTAATGTTTTGGTCATCTTGATGTGGGATTTCATAGCTAAGCTTAAGGCTCACTCTTCATTAAAAGACATGTCTTTCTTTTGAATCATGCTTATAAATTTAGACTGTGTTTCGAATGTCTTTTATTTCCCTGAGTGATGTGGCTAAATTGTGACACTGTTGGGCTTTATGACATAGCACTGCTCCTTTAAATACTCACAGATTGTTTAAATTCATAGCACACAAAAAAGAAAAAACTGCCAGTTGAGCTGAATAGGCTTACATAAAAAAAAAAAAACTTGCTATAAGCTGCAGCTTAGAAATAATTCAATAAACTTTATTGTAATCACGCAGAAACAGAGGCCATTTTTCTCTGCAAACCCTAATTAGGTCGCTTAAAGAAGTGGCACCATGTCTGCACTGGAAACACGATCTAGAAATAGGTAAAAATTTCTTTAATAAAGTGTATTTACCCTTAATTTAAGTAGGTAAATAAGATAATCTGCCAATGGAATGAGTATTTAAGATAATTAGATAATATATGCTTGTAATAAGATAAAACATATGCTTTTTCTTATTTTAAATGTAAACTGTCTTGTTCCAATGGCAAAGTATCTAACTTACCTCCTCCATACAAGTCAAAATGCACTAATTTTAAGAAAAAAATACTTATTTAGATAAAAATTTTTTGCAGTTTGTACGTAAGTAGGAAGAAAGATCTATACAAAAGGGATGAATAAAAATTTTGTATGAGTACATTTGTACTGAGATTGATTTAACTGAAAAAAAAAAAAGCCCACTCACAGGGAGCAGAGTCGGGAATGTATGAGGGTTAAAGCGCAAATATGTAAATTTAAAGCTCTCATTAGCAGCTCTACAAGTGCTGTATATAATGCATGTGCAAAAAAGTCTCATTAAAGACCAAAAGAGATTTATTGCCCCTTGACAGATGTACTGAGAAGAAAGGAAAATGAAACATTAACATGTTAGTTTTATAAAAGTAAGAGAGAAGAAAGCCATGGAGATCAGGAGGGGAGTCGAACAGATAGTTAGCAGAGAGGATGTTTGTGTTTCTTCCTCTGCATCCCCATGTAAGCCTCATGTAATTGCAGGGTGGGGGCAGGGATGGAAGTGGTGGGTGGGAGTAAATATTATCTTTTCAACCATCTCTGCCCCAGCATGACCCGCCCTGTTCTCTCACACTCACAACCATGTAAGCACGCCTCCTGTACCGCCAGGAGCCCCAAATCCCTCAGACTGCCAGCCTAAGCAGTACACACATGCAAACACACACTCGTATAAACAAAGGTGGATTAGATAGACAGATTCACAGCAACAGACACACACACGTATATTCAACCCCTCTCCTTTTACGCCAACCAGCATTAACACACATAACCCCTTGGCCTTATATTCTATCACAGTTGTTTTTCTTCTTGCTTCTGCCCTTCTGCATGACTTCTTCTACTTATGCACAAAGAGGTGTTAATATGAATGCTGCACATTTATCCGGCAGTGCAAACTGCGACTAAAGCTGAACAACCTGCTATGAGTGTGGATGCATGTTACGCATCCTTCTCCATCTTTGTCAGCAGTCTGAAACCCCTCTCAGTCCTTTTAAGGCATTTAGTTGTGAGCTTCTCTTTCCCAGCCTCTCAACCACTCGCTCTGTCAAGCTTTCTTTCCAACATCCATCTTCTCTCTCTCTCTTCGTCTTGCTTCTCTCCTCTGACCCATCCCTCCCCCCCCTGCAGTTTTTCCACTATTTTGTCTTTCTCATAACTCCTTCTTAGCACTGTAGGTGGAACTCATCCATATAAGTCAGTTAACCCAATGTTCAGCCACTGGAGAAATCAGTTGGTGGGTAGGATAATCCCACTTGTTTCCAGTGGAAACCAGCCTGTGTTAGAAATCTTTAACAGTAGAGCACAGAAAGGAGTTATATGACAAGGGCTTGTTGTTTTCTCATAAGAAAAGCTGCACTCAAAGCAGGGAAAGCTACAGTGCCTTGCAAACATATTCATACCCTGGACCCTTTTCCCCCTCTGTCACAACCTTGATGTAGCTTGTCATGATTTTCTGTAGAGACCAACACAAAATGGGACAGTCACATAGAAACTGCCTTGAGAATCCATCTACATAAGCTCGCCTCTGTTTAATTCAACTTCACAAAAAAATCAAGCTGTTCTATAAAGGTTATTTGTGAACAAATATAAAGACTTACTCCAAATTTACATTGTCAAGCTCAGGTGTGCACTTTGCAGCAAATATTCAAATATTGTAAAAAATGTTCAATGCTGTATAATTCTTATCTATTCTTCAGGGGCATAAAATCTATATTGTTGAAACACTTAACAGTACAGTATTATTTGTTTATTTCTTTTAACTCTTCACTGTTTTTTTTTAATATATACTCTTCAAAGTATATATATAAAAAAAAGAAGAGTAGCTTCATCTGGTCTGTTCCTGTTTGGCTGTGACGCCATCCTGGAGAGAAACATCAGCTGTGCTGCTTCCATCAACACCTTTGTTTATATATGCTGGAGATCGGCTTGTTTTCCAGTGTGGTCCTGTTTCTCTGACTGTGACTGGCTGGATGTGCTCTCTTCGTCCTCTGGCATGGGAGCTGGCTCGAAGCTCGTCTGCCTGGCTGTGTGTTTCCTGGACGGGGCCGCCTTTTATAGCTGCTTTTTGTATCACTGCTTCTGTCTCCTTGAACCCCAGCCTGGTTCTGCTGGAGGTTTCTTCCTGTTAAAAGGGAGTTTTTCCTCTCCACTGTCGCTACAAGCATGCTTAGTGTGGGGGATTGTATTTGAGTCAATGAGTCGATGCAATCAACTGGTTTTCCTTAGATAGAAAACTTTGTATCAATTTGATTGTATGATCTGGTTGAACTGTAAAGTGCCTTGAGATTACTTGTGTTGTGAATTTGGCGCTATATAAATAAACTGAATTGAATTGAATGGTCCACATTTGTTTGAACATTTTGTTCTATAATCTTTTTGCTGCTTTAAACACCAGAATTTCCTCATTGTGGAATAATAAATGGATTTTCCATCTATTCTATTCTATTCTATTCTATTCTATTCTATTCTATTCTATTCTATTCTATTCTATTCTATTCTAGATATTAGCAATTGCAAACAATAGCTCAATTACAGATGCTGCATATTAAAGGTCATAACTTCAACTTTGTTTTTTAAAATCATGAACTTTTTGAAAATAATACATCCACATAACTATATCTACAGAAGTGCAAATTAAAAGTATTTCATGTAGGGAGAAAAAATAAATAGCAAACAAATAACTTTTAAATACATTTTGATGGTTTCGAAATATGTAAATGTTTACTTCTGGAAGAGATTTAGTACCAATAGTAGGTTGAAGTCAAGAGAGTCACTGTAAAATATATCAAGTTGACTTAACTTTAAAAAGTAAGGTAATCTCATTACCTTAAAAAAATTCATTAGTGTAAAATTAATTCTTATGGATTATTTTCTCCTATGTTTTTTAGCTCTTTGAGGTGCATTATGAACAATATTTATTATTATCATAATTTTTTTAATACCATCATTATTACCTCCGTCTCCATAGACACGTGCAATTTTACACCTTTTATTTGTAGTCTTTGGAGATCAGGCTCCAGTGATGAGTTCCTCCTCTCAGGCAGTCTATGATATTTAATAGAGTTCATTATTATGGCCACCATCATACCCCCCCTATAAGATTAAGTTGAAAGTTGTTTTACAGTATAGCTCTTTTATAGAGCTGAGAAATGGCAAAAAAGAGGATGAACATGATTAATCTTATATTTCAAATTGTCTCAACTGCTCAACCCCTAGTATAGAAACAGTAATCTGAGGCACACTTGCAAACCTTCAAATAATTGTCCATCAACATAAACTACTTAAACTAGTAGGCTGCAAATGAAAACAGGTAGATTAGCAGCCAATAGGTCCATATTAAAACCGGAGGAGCTGCAGAGATCCACAGCTCAGGTGGAAAAATCTGTTCACTCTATGGCTTTGGTGCTAACTTAAATCTTTCATGCAAGAGAGGAAAGGAAAGGCAATTTTTTTCAAGCAATCCATCAGAAATCGTATTCAAATGAAGCTGCACGTCGTGTAGTTTACTCAGTAAACAGATGGAATACGCTTGTGGCAGAAATACACAGAGGAGGCTTTTCTTTGGTACGAGAAATCTGATCAGATTTTCTCTAAGCAATGATGGAGGGAAATTGAAGACTTGAAACAAATCATTAAGCCATAATGGAATGATTTAGATCACATTCATGATGAGAACTGGCTGTTTAGCTGCATGTCATCATGGTTCATCTTCTTTGTAGTGGACTTGTTTTGATTCCTTCCATATACACCAAGTGTGTCGTAGTTCCCCCTGTTTGGCCTCTGTCTTTTTAGAAGTCCATGCTGGCTGAAAAGCATGCCGCTGTGTGTTTGCCAATGCTGACTTTTCTTTGTTACAACGGAGAGCTTTACCACAAACTCTCGACACCCTGTTGATTGTTTTTCCCCCCCGACCTTATTCTCTTTTTTCATTTCCAACCACAAGCCTGCGGAGGACTGTCACATACATTCTTGTGCTTGAGGAAGGCTGCTGTGAGTAAAAAAAAAAAAAGAAAAAAAGAAGAAGAAAAAAGCAAAGATACGACAGGCGGCTGGTAGTGGCATGAGAAAGGTTTTGAAATCCCCCCACAGACGCTGCCACCGCTTCTCGAGAGCAGGTGAAACCAGAGCTCTCTGTGAAAATGCCATGAGAGCATTTCAGGTTCATTTGAAAAGCCTCTGAAGACAAAGGAAAAGAGGGGAGGAGAAAAAAAACGTACATAAAGACAAAGTAGGAAGTGCTAAAATCAAAGGAATGGATATAGGATAAAAAGTGGGATAGATGCAACAGATAGGTGAGAAAAATATACCCTTTCCCTATGTTCTTTCCATTCTCTTTAAAGTATCTGCCTAATCCCAGAGAGAGAGAGAAGGCAGCACTTCCCTGTGGAAGGACTTAAAAAAGGACTTTTCCATGGCTTGCAACAATTCGCATTGTTCAGCAAAGAAAGCTGAATCTGGCTGCAGAGAAGAGCTTAGATAAAGAGCGTGAATACAGCTGAGTGCAGGATTAGACTGATGTATTGTCTTATTGAGGGTCGATGCCAGCCTCTTTATCAAAGGCCTGAAACCATCCACCTCTGATATAATGGAGAAAGTCTCCTGGTTTGTTGTAATGGAACACCGCCGCGTGATTATTGGTGTTGAGTCAGATGTCTGCCTCAGCCCTGTAGCTAGATGAAGGATTCTACTAATTTAATAAGTCAGCCTCATAACTCGCAGTAAGCAGCAGTAGTTGGTCTTTCAGCACAACCTTTGAATATAATAGCAGGCATGAGGGAATCAATGCATTTTCTTTTTTTCTGATTTTAGTTCTAGTTTTGTGACGTTTGACTCTTAAATCACCTTTGGCAGCTTGTCCAGAGAGTGCTAACCTTTGAGGAAAATCAATGCTGAAATCCAACAGTGACAAAGCTTTTATGAGGCATGTAGAAATACAGCGTGATAAAAAGTCTTGAGCTATCGTCAATATAAAAAAAAAAATGGTGTACAAGTGGCCAATTGTTTCTTCGTTTTTATAATTTTCTATTCCTGTTGCCTAAGTTACTTGGCTGACCAAATGATGAGGTAATATTCTAAAGAATAGCAGTACAAACAATGAAGAAAAGATTATATGAGGTGAACCTTTAGTTTCTAGCAGTCAGTCAAAAATAACACTATTTTCTTTTTTATTTTTAGATGTAAAAAGATCTACAAATTCATAAAAACAACCTCAGAAGAATCAGAAGTACTTTATTACCCAAAGGATGATTATTTAATGAAGTCTTTAAAGGAATTAGATGCTTGAACAGAGGATGTGTCTCATCACCTCAGTGTTTTAGGAGAAAGGGAATCTGACGAGTACATTTTTGGTCTTTAGGTCTTTAGAAAAATACTGTTGCACTAGTACTATTATGATGCTACAAGTTTTTTCACATGCTGATATATTTCTAGCATTCATTCCTGTGAAAACTGGGTGATAAACAGATATAGACCCTAAAAACATCCATTAACTTTTTTTTTTTTTTTACTGAAATGTTGCTTTTTGTCTATATTATGACCAGCACAATTATAAAACAATTGATATAACAAGTAAACCCCCAAATGTCACTCCTAAATACGCTGGCTAAAAATGAGCTTTTCAGTAACTGAAAAGTTGAATGGAAGAAAAATTTGTGTTTTTTATGTTCAGATTAAAAAGCAAATGTTCTTGTTTGAAAAGAAGACTTTTGAATATGAGCATAAATTTAGTTTTGTGTCGCTATAGAAAACAGAAGAACCATCCAATAACGTGCTTGAACACTCTTTTAAATGGAAGTTCATGAATAGCTTTAACATAAAGGTCTGTACTCTTTAATTAAAATTAGAGTTAGACTTGTTCACCTCCTCAATGACCTGTGATGCGCGGCAGAATGCCCTCAAAGATCTGCAGAGGGGTCAAAAAATAGCGGCTTTTGGCTGAGGTTAAGGAGGAGGATAAAGGATTAAGGGCCAAATGTCACCTGAGGCATCAGTGAGGGTGGCAGGTGCCATTGCTCAGCCACCAAGATATGAACTTGGGTTAAAGGAGTGAAATATCCATTACTTGTAATCCTCAGCTATGACCCGTCTACATCCAGGAGGGTGTCCTGTGGAGTTCACTTTCCAAAAGGACCAAAGGAGGTATCTGCATACATTTAATAGGATGGTCTCATAGTAAAGTCAGCATAAATCCAGTTTAAAAGTTTTCCCCTAAATTATTGATCAGGGGTTCCATTGACAGAATGAATGACTTAAAGGTCTGAGGGGACATAATGTCTTCATTGACAAAATTAGTTTGCCATTAAAGGCCCTTTCAGCTGCATATCACGTCATGGTCAGGAGGGTTTTGGGCTCTTACCTTGGTACCTAACAGTCTTTCGTGGGACTGGGTTCCAGTTGAGACCCACTGACTTCTCCCATCCCACCAATAACACCAGCAGGAAGACCCTTGTCCAACCCATGGCTGCCACCTCTGCTCCCGTTGTTGGATCTGTCACTCGATGATGGAGAAAGGAGCCAACCAATCGATCAGAGGTACTCAGGAGAATCAGGCCAGGTCTGGCAGGCTGCTGAGAGACAGAGAGAGAAATCCACAACACATCAGCTTGGAGCTACTATTTACTTTCTTTATTGCTTTGGTTGTATATCAGAAACACCCCTGTGAAAGCAGCATTTCCACCACGCATAGAGAGCAAACACAACAGCACAAAAATTCAAGCTGATATGTAGAAAGATAAATTCCACATTTTATAAACAAGTCCTATAAAAGATCTACTATAATATAAACGAGTAAAGCATGAAATACAGTCGTAATGTTCTTCTTCTATGTTTGTGTGCGTGTGCCAAGAAAAACAAACTATAACATTCAAGCAACTTTTGGCTGGGGAAAGCACGCAGGAAAGTCTCCCTGCCCCTCCCTCACTTTGGGCAATAATCTAGCTATCGGCACGCTGAGGGTTCAAAAACAGCTTATCGCCACATTCTTGTCAAGCCAATTCAGCAGCAGTATATTAAGCTGGAGCTGAGTTATCAAAGTTAATTGGCACTGGCAACGCATCAAACGCCAACGTGTTGGGAGATGAATGTCGAAGCAAGGACAATCCAATAGAACAGAGTTGTAAATGGTCTGGTTTATATCTAATGAACATGTCAAGTGTGCGGCTAAAAAGCGGCGTTACACCCTAATGACGGCTCAGGGTGAGTGGCTTGTTACTGCGCTGTGTGGGAGACAGACGGTGGAGGGTAAGAAAAGACATGGAGAGAGTTGCACACTAATAACACAGCTATGAAAGCAAACAGAAATCAGCCGTAACATTCACAATTTTCTCAGTAATAAAGTCCAGATAAATATAAAATCCAGTATTATGAGCTAAAGAGAAGGCATTTTTAGTTCTATAGAGCTAGTTAGGTAAATGGTAGGACTAAATAAAATTGGAGACTGTGCCTGACCAGAATAAGTTTAGATAAAAAGAACAAACCTGCATATCCTGCAGGTTTGCAGCTAGGCAGATCTTTTAGTTATAAAACTCCTCTCCTGTGGAGCCAACTACCACTTTTAGTCTGTGATGCAGTCTTCGTTTCAGACTAGGCTTAAATATTTACCTGTAGAAAATCTTATAGAGAGTAGCTTAAGTTATTCAGTTATCTGTATAGTTATGCTACTTTAGGCTTAGTCTGGTGGAGGACAAACGGATCAATTTTCCTTATTCTAGTTTATTCTGTCTCTTTTCTCCGATTCTGCAATATTTCTTAATTTAACCCCTAACTTTATGCTCTCTCATAATAGTAGCTTCATCTGGCCCTGTTTGGCTGTATAACATACTACAGGGTAATATCTACTGGGCTGCTTTGATTATACATGATAGAATTAGGCCTGTTTTTAGTGCTTAGTCCTGACCTATGGAATTCGTTTGCCGTTGCATTTTCTAACATGTACCCCTGTCCCACCTGCCAAAAAAAACCCCAAAACAGTTTAAACAAGTGACAGGAACAGCTGACTGACCCACACTGACCTTGGTCAAACAACTTGGCTAGCAACTAGGGTTAAAATCACTTTCAAAATGGCTCGGGAACCGTTTTGAAGGTGATTTGAAGGGGGAACGTCAGATCCTGGTTAAACTGCTAATTGAAGTGATACTATTGAGCGCAATGAATGTACGGCAACATACTGTGCCAGTCGCGTCTGATCTAACAAGCCCAAACAACTCTGCTTGCATTACATAAACATGGCGCAGCACTAGCAAGAGGGATTCAGTCGGACAAAAGAGCCAAACAATAAAGCACACTGACAGCAGCCTCTGGTTAGGGCATAGGGCTTGGAATCCAGAGGTTCTGAGTTTGATTCTCGGTCCAACAGCCTGCCACTCTGGGTCTCTGAGCAAAACCCTTAACCCCACACTGCTCTCCGTGCACTTCATGATGGCAGCCAACTGCTAACCAAGGGGATTGGTTAAATGCAGAGGTAAATTTCTCCAATGATCAATAAAGTACAATTATTAAAACTAATTTACGCCCTGCTCCCTTCCATGTTGCTCTCAATTGTTTACGTTCCTGATTTATGTTTCAGTGCTAACCCAGCCTGATGGCGTCACCCGACATGTAAGCTGTCGGGGGACAGGAGGTGGACTGGAGGTTTCTTCCTGTTAAAAGGAGTTTTTCCTTTCCATTGTCTCTGCACACATGGTTGGTTTAAAGGTTTGCTATAGAGTCAATGACAAATCTAAGCAAATATCTGCTTTTGCCACATGCTCATTCAGGAGGATCATATCCTCTCAAGTCAGTGGATCAATATTGGATCTGTCTGAACTTTGAGAAAAGCACAACAGATTTTCTTTCCTGTGGATGAAACTTGCAAGAATCTTGTAAAGTACATAAGAACTTTCTAAAGCGGTGCCATATAATTGCATCACTTTGTTTGAAGTCCATTGAGGTCCTAAAAACAGGAATACGCCATCCAATGCATCCATTTAGGACTACTAAGTGTAAAGCAGAAAACTGTTGTTGGAGAAGCCTGTATTTACCCTGACAGTCACTTTTAAATGTCACTTTTAAGTGCTGAAGCACCGCACGAAAAAAGCCAGTCCACTCCGCTTTCACCTAAACTGCTGCAGAAACTCAGAGGCGAACATGTTGAAATTTCCACGTACTGTATACAGATCGGATCAATTTGTACAAAAAGCTGTTTTTTGTTTTTTTTTTCACTGCAGTAGCAGGAGCCAGCTCTGAAAAGTAGAAAAACAACCTTTAATTTGAGTGCATTTGCTCAGTAGGGGAGAAAATCCAATGTTATGAAATTGTTTTAAACATTGTATCCCTATCGGAACACTGAGAATATACATGGAGAAATAAGTTTTCCTCCACTAATATAGAGCACCTGCCACTTTAACCAGATGCAAAATAAAGATACACAAAATTAGTACTGAAAGCAAAAATACTAACCAGCTTTCTCTTCAATTCCCACATGGAAACATAAAATTTTTGTGCTGGCAAACAAACATTTACTGTGTTCAGTGGATTGGCAGGAAAGGTAGCTCCGATTCAGAAATGTGTTTGGTGAAAAGTGGGAGGGAGGGGGTGAGCATTTGAGCTGGTTTGTGTCTAATCCCAACCAGTAAGGCTGGTATTGATTAAATTTTGAGGTGAAAAGAAATAAAATAGAGGCTGGAAAACAAGCCCCCCGCCCTTCCCTCTTCATCTCCACATCAGATCGAGGTGACGTGCCGTTAAACGAGCATGCTTAAACCACTGGATTTGGGTGAAAGCTCTGCAAGCGTTGCAATGCTAGCAACCAGCTTTATTGGATCGATGCTGATGGCCTTGCCGGGCAAACGCCTGAGTGAGCGGGGAACAGATTGAGAAGAAGGAGCAAAGACACGAGGAGCTGAAAGGATGCAAATGTTGAAAGAGGGAGAGGCAAGGCAAAGCTAAGAGGGGGAAAGAAACCATCTCTCTCATCATCTAATGCTTCATTTTACTGCAGAAACTTAATAAGTCATAGAAGGATTCCGGAAGAAGCAGGTTATGTGAACCGCAGCATGCAAACACTATTAGGAAAATTGTGAATTTTGCTTTTCTGCAAAAAACTTTTTATATAGGTCTCACTGCATTATTTCTATGCACTCTCAGAAAACATGTGCTGTTTCAGATTTAGTTCAATTGTGTTTTCTGGACTTAAAAATGAATAAGTTTCCCTCTGATGTTTGTCCTGCATCCTTCAGTCTGCATGATGTTTACTCAGTAATACTCTATAAAACCTCTGGGGCCTTCATACAACAGCTGTATTTATACTGAGAAGTTTACACACAGGGGAACTGAGTTGACTGAATTCAAGCGATATTTTTTTCTCATTTTTATGAAAACAAAAATAAATAAATTAATATTATAACCATTTTAATTCCCTGTATCAACATACATCCCAGAGAATTACAATGAGGTTTGTGGTTGTGAAAAGTTCAAAGGTCGTACAGAGTAACACAAAGAACTTTCCAGGAACAGACCTACTCTGAGAGCGGAGCGGTTTCTAATAGAGAAACGTGAAAGCCACAGTTTACTGGTAAATTCTGCACTTCATTCTGAATGACTTAGCATCGCTAGCAGCATGAGCCAGTAGTAACAGAGACAAAACGGAGCTATTAAGAATAAGACCGAATAACTACCTGCAGTAGTGTTCCGGATTCCTGATTGCTTCTCCTTATTTGACACCGTTTTGCAACTAATCCTGCTCACTGAATCATGACGGCAGATCTGCAGGGATCTTTATGGGCAGCAGGGGAGACGACTACATTCAGTCTATGATGAATTTTTCTGTTTCTTTCCAATCGAGCCGGCACATATAATCCCTTGCTGTGTCATAAGAAGATGAATGGAGTCTTGCTTTTCCCTCAAGACCAAATTAAGACAGTTGCTCCGTCTGTCACCGCGGACTCCTTAAGGTCCTGCGGTGTCACATAACTCTGCAGGCGGTATCAAATCATCTCTTAGCCGCTGTTGTTGTCGGTGAGCCTGCTATAACTAATGAGCTGAGACAAAACAGTCTAATAATTTCTTTCTCCACTCCACAATGGAAAGCTCATTAAAACATACAGAGAAATAGGCCACATGTTCTGATTAGGCATCGGAGCTCCTGCATGCCTCTGTCACTTTGTGTTATACACGTGGGTTCAAGCTGTGTGTTTGTGTGTTTGGCGCGCACTTTGTGTCAGGGTGTATTTGGAGATCAGATGAGTCCCTGTAGGGAGAAGGAACGCAGGATTGTTTCTAAGTGAGAGGTTGTCAGGAAAAGAAAAAAATGGGAAGAGATGAACATTCTCAACCCCAATCTGTCTGTCGTTTTTTTTTATTGGTGCTGTGTCGTTCTGGTCCCGGTTGTTGCCTTCCTGTCCTTCATTTTCCCCCCACCTCGCCTTTCCTGGAAGCCAAACACGTAACGACAAGCACACAAAAACCCACGGATGAGGCACTCTGTTGCAGTCAGTGCTGATTGTTACTCTTTCCTGGCTTTGTTTGCCTTTTTACCTCCAACTCTGACCTTTGGTGGGTTACACAGAGCCTCCTTGGATAAAACACGGCCTTCCACTTAGAATATCACACAAGGACACACTTAATGTCCATCAACCTGAAAATGCCCCCAATAAAGCAAACTCACATTCAATCATAGACAGAAAGGATGCACTCAGGCAGCCCCTGCCCCACCCTTTATCAAGCTCCACTCGCTTCCTTCCTCCCCTCCTTGCTGTTTCCCCCCAGCCCAGATCCTCTCCCTTCTCTCCCTCTTTTACTGCTCCACCAACGCTTTAAAATGCACACACAAATCAAAACTCCCTGCAACACATAAAGCCCGTTTCAACTGAGCTCTACAAGCAGGATCAAACGATTTCACACCTTGAGGACAAAAGGGGTTGAGAGCGGCTCAAAGACTTTTATGGTGTGTTCTCCTCACTTTTGAAATCATCATAAAGGATAGCTGGAGCAGCATTGCCGCATTATTGGTTAGACATGCATTGAGTTTCTGAAGACTAACAAAGGTGATTTTTAACATTCAAATTCAAAATCATTTAATCAGAACAGTTTTAAATTAAGATTGTTCATTAGTAGTAATGGATTTCCTCATATTGTCATAAATCCATTTTCTATATTTAAGTCCTATCAAGGGTTGGTACAGTTTAGTTCCTATCAAGATGGGAGCTGAGGTTCTTCTTCGACTATAACTATTTACACCCAAACTTTAAAAAATTTAAAACCGTTACTTTAACTTGCATCATTAGTAAATTAATTACCAAAGTACGTCAGTGTAAAATGTGACGTGATACTTGAAATCCAAGCAGTACAATAACATACAGAAATAAATGTATTTGTGTGCAATAAGTGCAGAAATAAATGCCATCTGAGATGTAGTAGTAATTTAAGAATGTTTTTTTTTTCTTGGATTTATTTCCTTTTTGTTCATTTCCACAGTCTAAATAGTAAAAATGACCTTCAGGACTTCCCCTTTCATTCAGAACTTTCCATATTTCCAAAGCCCTGCACTGTTTTACTACAAAAGCAAAGACTGAGTCAAAAAATGCAAATTAAATATCTTTATAAACCTCTTTCAGAAAAGCCAAACCCCTTTTTTAGTCCACTTATCCAACAATCCTTATTCCAGTTTTGTATGCTGCTAATGTTGAATGTTAGCATTGTAGCTTAAATGGAGATTTTAATTGAGTGCTAATGAATCTAGCTGTTGGATTTTTGGTTATTACTGATAAGGAGAACAACATAAAAAAAATTTTGAACATTTTCTATTACACTCACGCTAGAAAAGCCCTTTTTATTAGAGGATGTAGAGTAACTGAGGTTTTTTTTGGCAAAAGAGTAACACAGCAGAGCTTTCTTCCTCATCTGTTGCTGAAGACTGCCAGTCAGCTGGCTGAAATAAATTAACAAATTAATTGAAACACAGACAGCCTTGGAGCTGGAACTAAGTGAACCCTAAACCCTTCACATCATGTCTGCCAGAGAGCTGTAAGTTGGTAGGCTATGTGCACCGCAAAAACATTCTGAAAATTAGTAAAAACTTCTTATAATAAGTGTATTCACCATTAATTTCAGAATTTAAGATCTCAAGAGCTTGGAATCCTGAGATCTGCCCTTAAAATAAGAATTAGATAGTATGCACTTGAAATAAAAGACTAGTTTTTTTTTTCTTATTTTACATGTAAATTGTCTTATTCCATTGGCAAAGTGTCTCACTTACCTGCTCAAGTCAAGAAATGTTTTTGTTATTTTAACAAAAAATGACTTACTTAGATTTACATTTTTGCAGTGTGAGGAAATTGATCTATTATTTATATTTTACTCCACATAGAGCAAAAAAAATCTGCTTCATACCTGCTGGAAAACTACAACTGAATGTTGCAGGTGTTTAATTTGCAAATTTGCAGAAAATCTTTTGATCAAAATATCTTTTATTGGAAAATATTAATTACAGAAACTTCTGGTATGGTAGATTTTGATACATAAGTTGGGCTTAAATTATGAGATCTGTAACAACCAGGTAGTACTTTCAGGAACCTATCAGCTCAGTTGAAGAATGCCCTCCACAGAAAAGGTTACCATAACAACTTTAAAGAAATAGGCACTTCTTGAAATAAAAAGGAAGCTTAGAACAGTTAGTAAACCAGAACAGAGTGATAGGAATAGTGAATAAGAGTCCATTTTCAAAGAGTCAAATGAAAGAAGATTAGAGTGAAAATACCAGTGTTATTTATCCTGATAAAAACACTTAGTGGCTCTGATGTTTATCTCCATCCTACAGGCAGTAAGTTTTAGCTAGAATTAAAAAAGGAAGCCACAAAAGGCAAGTTTAATTTGTAGCACAGTCCATCTTTTTAAACCTAACTATCAAGCAGAGCACTTATGACAAATCGCCATAAACCTGAGCTTCTTCCACACAGAAAGATTGATTGCAAAATGATAATTTTTGACCTAAGTTCATCCATTTTCATTTTGTGATTCAAATGTATTCTAGAAGGTTCACAATGTTATCTGAGAGTCTGTGAAACCAACGCAGGCGCCCCGAGAGGTGACGCTGTCCATTCGATGAATTTCACAGCTGAGAGCTTTTGGTTAGAGATGAACCTTTAAAAACTTGGAGGTCCATCAAAATTCATTTTGAAGATTTGAATCAGAGCTTAAAGAGTTTTATAAAAGCCTCGACTAGACGCCTTGAATATAAATGTAAAAATTTACTGTCTGGCAGTGCATCAAGGAAGAGATTTAAAGGTTGTGGGTTCCAGTCCCGAGCAAAGCGGCTCCATTGCTGGACAAAGAAAAAAATATCTTATTACAGAGCTTCTTTTAAAATTGATGACATGAAGGATTTCAAGTGAAGGGAAGTCAACATGGGCCTCCGCGTTTTCTTGTTATTTCCTTTCATTTATTCATATGGATCTCTAGAGTCATGCATGAAACCAGAGGAAAATAAGACGGCTTTTTTTTCTTTTTTTTTAACAGTTCCTACAGAGCTGTTGCTGTGTTTTTTCCATTCAAACATTCACGTTAATGGAGCTGACATGAGCTCTCTACTCACTGTAAAAAAACACAAAACCATCTCACACCAGGGATCAACTCCTCCTGATCCTGCCATGGAAATACTGGTAGACATTTTAACTAAACTGAACAGTGTAAATCTAGATAGAAAACGGATTTAACGTTAAAAATTCATAGTTTTACTCCAATAATCAGAGGGAAAACTATTTTTAAGTAAACATATAATAGATAGATAGATAGATAGATAGATAGATAGAAAGACAGACAGACAGATAATTAGATAGATAGATAGATGATAGATAGATAGATAGATAGATAGATAGACAGACAGACAGACAGACAGACAGACAGACAGACAGACAGACAGACAGACAGACAGACATATAATCAGATAGATAGATGATAGATATATAGAAATATAGATGATAGATAGATAGATAGATAGATGATAGATAGATAGACAGACAGACAGACAGACAGACAGAGAGATAATCAGATAGATAGATAGATGATAGATATATAGAAATATAGATGATAGATAGATGATAGATAGATGATAGATAGATAGATGATAGATAGATA
>NW_015150888.1:28989-31226 GCF_000732505.1 Cyprinodon variegatus
TTGATGTGACGTTAGATAGATAGATAGATAGATAGATAGATAGATAGATAGATAGATAGATAGATAGATAGATAGATAGATAGATAGATATATAGATAGATAGATAGATATTGACATCTTCTAAGGCAAATCTCAGCATACAGGAGCAAATGAATGGCCTCATGCTGACCAGCTGACATTAAAGGGATGTGTGTTTGTGGACTTGTGTGTTTGTGGGCAGACTTTGTGGTCTGCATGTTGAGCCTCCACGGATGAAAGACTGAAAATCAAAGCAGGGTTTGACTCTAGAAGAGAGCATGATTGTGACAGATGTAGAGCCCCTCATATACACCCCGTATTTTGTAACTGTCATCTGCAAACTGTTTGAAACCTCCTTTAAAAGGTTGCATTACAAATATGTGTTAGACTCATCAATTTTCATGAAACTGAGCAATTTCCTTCCTTCATGTGCACACAAACAATGGATAGTTTACTTTAATGACTTTATAGAGACTTTGCTACATCACTTGTAATGCCTATCAGGACAAAATCACTCACGTCTAAAGACATCTCCTTTGGCCTTTACATCTTAATGAAATTGAGAAAATCCCCACCATAGCTCCCATGAGAGCTGACAGTCTTACATCTTAGGCTTCCTCACCCTTGGCTCTCAGCTCCTAACTTCTTTTATGTCTCACTCCTAAGAGACCCTGTAAGCCTTTAAAATTTCCATCTTTTCTCCTTTCATCCCCCCTCTCTGCTCCAACACGGGCTGCTTTGGCCCTGCTCCTTCCCCTGGCTGCACTTCAACCTGCCTTGTTCTTCTTGCTATGGTCGGCTGGTCAGGCGTGGCCAGCTTATGATTCTTTGATCGGGGCTCTGATCTTCTCCATCAGCACTGGGGGCTCCAGCTGATTACAGATGAAATAGATCTGATTTGGGCTCTGTCCATGGGCCAAACACCTGCTTGGACCTGTGGAAACGAAGCAGGAGGGTACAGATGAAACCAGACGGGCTGGCGGTGAGCTGATGGAACAGCAGGACCATCTGTGCTTTTGGTTTGTGGCTGGCGTAGATGTGGCATTCATGAAGGCAATTCCTTCAGGGATAAAGCCTTCAAAATCTACAGACTTGTAACACGGCTCTCCAGCCAATCTCTCAGCCTACTTGGATATTTGTTGAGACCTACATCATACACATTAGAAGCAGTCAAGAGACAATTTAAGATGGCAGCATTTCAATACAAGAAATATGGGAGATTATAAACCCTGTGTGGTTTTATAGATGTTGAGACTCTTCTTCAAAACCCTCAAAAACATCTCTGCAATTCACAATTTTTCAGATTCTAGCAATCAAATAGCAAAAACAAGTCTGAAACTTTGCTCTGCATTCTTTGGGTGATTTTTTGTGTAAACATTACAGCTAACCTTTTAATAGGTCCCTGCTTACATATATGCAGACATAACTGCATGCAGACATATGGAAATACAGCAGTCACCAAATTCTTACATGTTAGGGAAAATGTCACCTTATTATTACATTTTAATGCCTAAGATTTTCCCAAGGTTTTCTCAGTTTATATCAGTCCTTTGCTCCCATATAGAGCTCCAGTTAAATTCTATATGAAATTCATCTTGTAAAAGAAAAGCATCTTTGTGATTAACATTCCAAAAACAATGTAAAACCACTGAGAACAGCTCTAATCTAAAAGTGTTTGTGCACAACAGAGCTGATATGATGAATATGCATCAATATCCATTGTGATGTTGACTCTTGGTTTTTAAAGCTAATCAGATTCTTCATTCCATAAAATTTTCCATTGGTAGTGTGATGTTTCGTGATCCTAATTTCTATGTATTTAGATGAACGATAATGACAAGGTTTTGAATTCACGGTCCCTGTTTAATTGCTTTCCGAAACACCTGAGGGGTCTACAGGCTTCTGGTGTTTTTAAAAGAAAACGTCAAACAAAATTTTAGGTTTTAGCTGGTGTTTAGAAATTAGAATTATCATTTTTTGTAAGCTAACATCTGCATTATTACAGTGTTAGGTTGAATTTAGAGACATTTTCAGCAACTGAATTATGCATATTAATGGGGGATTGGCTGCCTCATGGTTATGGCATAGAGCTTGGAATCCTGAGGTTCTGAGTTCGAACCCCATGCCCACAGACTGCCACTCTGGATCTCTGAGCAAGACCCTTAAAGGAATAGTACACCCAAAACATGATTAGCCTTCATTTTCTACTCACCCCCATG
>NW_015150888.1:31988-69976 GCF_000732505.1 Cyprinodon variegatus
CATGGGGGTGAGTAGAAAATGAAGGCTAATCATGTTTTGGGTGTACTATTCCTTTAACCCCACACTAAAATTAAATTTCTCCAATCTAAGATCAATTAAATTCAACTGGTTATTTTATATGTGATACACATTTATTTATTATTCTTATTCTTGGAAATGTTACATTTCTGTATTAGTTGTACAGGTTATCAGAATTTTAGTGTATTTATTTGTAAAAAGTTGTAACTTATCTGATGATAATTTCTCTTACCTGGATGTTAGATTTTATGATTCTAACCTTTCTGACCTTTTTAATCATCATCATCATCATCATCATTGTCGTCTTTGTTGTCGTCATCATCACTTCCTCTGTAATCCAGCCAAGCATTACCTCTTTCATGTTTCACTTTCTGTTTTTCTTTCACCATGCTTGGCCTTGGTTAGCTCATTGTTGTGTTTGTATGTTTTTCGGTTGAAGTTGTTTGTTCTTCCTACATCTGAAATGCTACATCATTAAAAATCAAAATGTTTTAAAAATAAAGACTTATTGATTATCCGGCTGACTGACAGATGAAAGGCCAATTACTGCAGCAGAAAGACCACCACCCAGAGTAACTTCAAATCTCTCATTTCGTCTCCACTATATTTTTTTTTTATCAAGCCTCCTTTCTCTTTGGTTGACCTTGTCCTGTCTGTGCAGTGTCTGTTGTTTGTTGATGATCACGTGGGTGCTGTGAGAAATTATAAAAACCACATGCACTCCACTGTACTGCAGCCTGCCTGTCCTGCCCAGGGGATGCTGGGGCAGTGCTCTGACCTGTCATCAATGTACAAACACAAAACTGTGAGCGAGCTCGACCGGGATTGCACGTCGATCAGCCTTGCTCTGGGCAATATGAGCAATTCAACCACGCACATACCCATTTGGACAAATAGTTTTATTTTTCTGCATATCTAAATACTTTAGACATAGTTAATTCTACAAACAAACATAGTTTACGTGCCTTTAACAGTATTCAGACACAATAACATTCAGAAAGTTTAATGTAAAAGGAAGATAGTGAAATTCATAAATAGATTTCTTCATTGCATAAACTAGTAGTTCTGATTTCAGAGCTCACGTGTGCTGCAGCCTGTTTTTCATACATTACCGCACTAATCAAATAACAGCTGCAAATATTCTGCATTCCCCCTCCAGCCAGTCACAGACAAACAAAGAGCTGACAAAGTTCCCCCCTCTTTTTTAAAGCTCATTAAAAAGTGTTCACCTCGGTTCAACTCAGTGTTGTAATCAGCTCTGAATAATAGAAAAGGGTCGTATTGACGCCTGTGGGCGCTAGATATACTGTCTTATTGCAGAACAACACCCAATAGGTGTGTGAATGCAAAACAAGATGATACCCCCAACACACCCCCCCACACATTTCCTCGCTCTTTGGTTTGCCATGCGAGCAGGGAGTCAGTGTACTCTGACTTCAGGAGGAAGGAGGGACCACCAACTATGCTCCTTGGGGGGCTAATTGTCCAGTAGCACTCGTGTGCTCTCCATTCCTTCTGAGTCTTGTTTCCACTACTCCTATCCATTCTTTTGGAAGAGGTTCAGGAGTTCACACTGAGCCCAGAGCCCTGCATCCCAGTGAGGAGCCACAGGGCAGAAAGGTTACACCTACCTGGACTCCTATAGAGAAGCAGCCCTCACATTTCCTACTGGTGGGCAGTTCAGGTGGAGGGGATTCACTTAAAGAGACAAAGTGGAAAACTGCAGCTGCATATGAAGATTTAAACACGGCCAAAATAAATATTAGTCTGACGTGTTTTTTTACTAAGCTTCTTTAATCTGATCTTATAATAAAATTATTTCTGCTTCATCAATAATGCCTATTTGCGAGGGACGCTCTTTAGGAAGCATTTAATAAATTTTTCAAAGCAAGACTGTGTAATTTTGACCCAGGTATAAGTTTAACTTGAAATACAGTTAATGATTTTTTTAGTTCATTATACAACATTTGGTGTGAATTGATGCTTCATGTGAGTTTCTCTTCTCAAAAACTGATCCAAATAACATAAGAGGGACAAAATTATCACCGAATGGGTCGTATGTCTCAGAGCTTTACTTAAATACCTAAGCTAACTAAGCTGAAAGTTGTGGTTGGGCACCAAATCAGATACACTCTGAAAAAAAAAGAAAATATTACTGAGGTTTTTTAATTTTACTAATTGAACTTAATATACTCACATTGCAGTTAAACAACCTAGATTAGTGGAGACAGATGATATAGTATGGTATTTAATTCTTTTTTTTATATTAATAAAACAAATCTAAAGAATTTAAGTTATCTTTATTAAAAAGTCAAATTTAAGATTAGTTCAATGGATTAGGATCAATATTGAGCTGGCTTCGTGTAACAGACTTCCATCTTACTCATGGTGTCAGATTGAATACAAAAACATGCCGCTAAGCATCCTGGTAAATTACAGGATGTCCGCCCTCATTAACTGCTACAGAAATATTAATTTGCCTAAATACCTATCACATTTAACGTAACAAGATTACATTGACTTGGTTTGGTTAAATGTTGAAATAAAATCTCAGCAAAATAAATAATTAAGCCTGTCTAAACAATAACCATAAAACAGATACATAAAAGACCCTAAGTCATATGTAATTTCATTTCTTATAGGTAAAGCAACTGTTGAACATTTAATTAACATATACAACATTCAATATTAAGTGGCAGGATTATGTTAAAAAGAGTCTTTTAGGTGTTTAAGCATCTATCATTGTTATTTATATACAATTTAAACTGCTTATGTTCAGCATGAAAGTGTAATTTTGGGTATTAATCTGTAAAATAGTCACATTAAGCTAACAGCATCAGTTTTTGACACGTACCTGATCAAACATATTTTCTATCGTCTCCTGTTGGATTTAATCTAAAGGTCCAAAGTGATCATTTTATGACAGTGGAGAGTCACCAGTGGCTTTCAGAGGCGCTACACTGGGATGTTGCAGGTCTAGAGCCAGTAGTGGCTAAAGAGGTACACAGTGTTACTTTAAAAGTAAGGGAGAGACTGCAAAACAAAAACCTTTTTCCCCAATGCCCTTGGACATCACATTCAACCCAGCAATCCTCACTGTATTCAGTGGCTGCAAGAAGTTGAGAGATAATGAAAGACTAAAGCTTTGGCCACTGGGCAGTTCCCAGAAGCCAAAATTAAACAGCAGGGTTCTTATGAGCTGCTCCCATGGATAAAAGTGCATTACTGTCAAAAATGCAAAGCAGGACTCTTCTAAAGTAGGACTGTGCCTACTCAGCAGGAGCACATTCCTTCCAGAGGATAAAATGTATGCTCCATAACCACTCAAAAAAATAAATAAAAGAAAGCCTATGATATCAGTTTGCCGAATCAGCAGTCATCAGCAAAATAAACCTGGCCAGATAATGTATATTATACAGTGCAGACAGATATTTGTTGAAAGGAGAAGAAGTGAAAGGTGATACGAATCAGATGAGAATGGCTGGTCTTGATGCTCTAAGCCAGGGTCTATTAGAGCCTGATTGCATGCATTAAGAGAGAGAACAGGAGAGGAGCGATCCAAGAACGGTGGGCAGGGCTCCTTCAGCCAGACTCTACATTAACCACCACCTGCTCTCTACTTTGTTGAACACACAGGCTGATCGATAGCAATGAGTAAAGGGGGGGGAGGGATGGAAAGACGTGAGGCGAGTAGGAGAGAAAAGAGACTCCAGCTTTACGGGAAGATAAGCCGACATCGATCGTGAGACAAGGCCTGCTGCTGCGTGGAGGATGGAGGAATGCAAGATGCGGCAGATTCACACCCGTTCACCTCATCAAGCCTGATGGACTGGAGCTTTGTGTGTCTGTGTGTGTAGATTTTAGCATAATGTATTGCATGTTATTAAAGTTGTGGTTTAAAATCTGCAAATATTTTTTATCTGAAAAAGAAGATAAAGTCCTTCGAATGGGATGCCAAAAAAAAGCCCCCAAAAAATCCTGCACACTGCTGTAAAACTGACTGAAAGAAAATTACTACTTTTTGTTCTTATACTTGTGGCTAAAGGCATCAGTGACAGCCATGGAGTTAAAACTAAAAGTCTTTGGTAAACCTTTGAAAGACAGACGTTTGGGAATATTCTACCCTGAACCCTCCTTTTTAAATGTCTGAGAGAATCTATAAAGGAAGGGCTTCCTGATGTTCACATCTAACCAGAGATGGGAAGTAACGAAGTACAAATACTTCGTTGCTGTACTCAAGTAGATTTTTTTGATATTTTTACTTTACTACTTATTTTTATGGCGACTTTTTACTTCTACTCCTTACATTTTTACACAAATATCTGTACTTTCTACTCCTTACATTTTAAAAAATTGGCTCGTTACTTTAGTTTTGAATCATTTCAATGGAGTTACCATTATTATTTTTCACGTCATCAATTCCAAATTCAATCTAATTGGATGGGAATCTACGTTGCATTTGACGCACCACTACAAGATGAATCGACAGATTCGGCGGTATTCTTTCGCGGCAAATCATTGCAGCTTGGTGGCGGTGGCGTTAGCATAGTAGCATGGACGACGAGATGATTGAAAATGAACACAACGGAGATCTAGTCCTATTGGCAGACATCCATTTAAAATTTAGGCAACGGCATAAAAAAAGTGATTTCTACTTTTACTTTTATACTTTAAGTAAATTTACAAGCCTGTACTTTGTTACTTTTACTTGAGTAAAGAAGTTTAATCAGTACTTCCACTTTTACCAGAGTATTTTTTAACACAAGTATCTGTACTTTTACTCAAGTACGGAAAGTGAGTACTTTTGCCATCTCTGCATCTAACCACACAAAGTCATTTTTTAAGTCTTACTTTTAGGCGTTTTTAGATGTTTTTTCTGCAACATTGTTCATAGAGTATTTCCGTTATATTTCTAACCAAATACGGCATCAGACTCTAACCTGTTTAATTCATTTTATCTTGCTAAGCTCTCATGCAAGCTACTGACACTAAGCCAGCTACCTGAGCAGATAGCCCAACTAATCGATCCACTTATCAACTTTCTACGTGCAGCACAACAAACTAGTGAAAAAACCCTGAGCTACAGACTCTTATATGCTATGAAATGTAATAGTTGGTAATTCTATATTTTGGGTGTTAGGAAACATGCATTAAAATGTATGTTTTAAACACTAATAAATAAGTTTGGTCAATATTTATTAACAGTGGAATTTGTTTTCGTTCCCTGATTTAGACCCAAACAAAGTTGAAGAATGAATTTAGATCATCAACTGTAGACTAAGGACCCCTACATGGAGATTAGATTAGGTGTAACTGTTAAGATATTTAGACTTAGATTGACTTAGACAACTTTTATTGTCAATTTGTATACACAGAGTTTATACAAACTTACTATGACAAAGTATATGACATTATGCATTCATGAAAATTACATTTTCTTGTCAAGGAAACTTTCAATATTACATCCTTTCAAGTCAAACTATTTAGTTACACCAGTTGTTTGATTATTGACCAATTTTTTGTAATTGGTTCATCGAGTTGAAATAACTCTCAGCACTGCATAATCTCTGGAAAACCTGCTAGAAATGACAGAACTCCTCACATCCTGTTAATCTCAGCAGATGAAAAATTCAAATTATTGTTGCAGATAGCTATGGGTATTTAGGCAAGACCTCAGAATGCACTGAGTAGTGCCTGTTTGTCCCTCTAGTAGTCAGTCTCCATACCAAGTAAGCTGAGGTTTAAAGTTCTAGGCTGGGACTATATGTATAAAGGTACCTGAACCTAATTTTATGGTGTTTTTGGGCGGAGTCACTGAGTAGTGGACCTGTCCCTTAGTTCTAGTTTTGTGGATCTACACTATGTGGAAGGAAGATAGAAGGAGCTTTCACTTTCAAATCCTTAGAAAGCTAAGGTGGTCATCTTATTCAGTTTATAAGCAGCTTTGAGGGACAGAAGCACCTGCTGAGGTGGGACTAAAACCTTAATTTTCAATCCCTTATTAGATTAAGAGATCTAATTTATCTACTTTAACAGATCTACATTCTACTTTATAACTAAAAATGTTAAGTTATGTTGAAATACAGGCTGCTCAATGGCCTGGGGTCTTTCTGCATGGAGTTTACATGTTCCCTCTGAGCATGTGTGGGTTCTCTCTAGGTTCTCCGGCTTCCTCCCACAGTCCAAAAACATGACTGTTAGGTTAATTGGCTTCTCTAAATTCTCCTTAGGTGTGTGCATAAATGGTTGTTTGTCCTGTTTATCTCTGTGTTGCACTGCGACTGGCGTAGACAGCTGGAGATAAGCACCAGCACCCCTCGCGACCCTGTTTAGGATAAACGTGGATGTCGATATGCCCAAATTTACATTTCATTGAAAAAGCTTACATTTTTGAACTGGAATGCCACAAACTCATAATCTCAACTTGAAATTTCAGAACTGAAAATCTTAAAGTGTGCGTAAACCATAGAAATAAGTCTAATAGAGAGTATTGCTTTTTACAGTGCAGAGTGGGCTGGCAATCACTCATAGACACCTGGTCTGAAGCAGGGAGACAAAGAAAAGTTAATGACATAAAATAAAATTTGGGAAACTGGATGGGAAGAAATTAGCGCAACTCATGCTGCACTAATGGATTTACCGCAGAAGGAATAAACAGAATTGAACAGCCCAGCCGGTAAACACCAAAAGTGCTTGGTCTGCATTAACACAATGAACTGAAATTAAAACAGCGCTTGCTTTGTTTGCAGTGAACAAAGCTCCTGTTTATTGTTTTGCTTTAATGTAATCAGCTTGTAGTGCATGTACTGTATGTCAGTGTGCACGGCTGCTTTCAGTGAATTACTCTGCTACTCTTGCTTGGCGAATGGTTGCTTGCTTGCATTTAGGAGCAACACATTTATCAGAGCCTCGCTGACACCTGTCACGCTGCCGTGATAACCCGCGTCTCTATCTGTCTTGCATTTTTTCCCTCCGCCTACCTCGATCTCCCTCTTGATCTCTACGCCTTCACTGTCAACCCCCGCCTCACCCCAAGCTCCTTTCCCCCTCTGAGCTCTCGGCTCATCTGTGATGCCACCCTGTCAGAGAAAAGCCATTTATGATCAGCAACCAATATCCTCCCTGAGATAAACACACTTCTCTGAGAGCTGTGGATCGAGAGAACCAGAATTATTAGAGAGAACGAGGGATAAGTGCGTTGTGATGTGGCAGAAGAGAAGCACAGACTTTGAGAAAAAACTAGTGATTTAGAAGAGGGAAGAATCCTGCCTGAAGCTGTTTTTTTTCACAGCTTAGTATCTGTGTGTATGTGTGCGTGTTTGTGTGTACGTTTGCACTTTGTGGTCGTTCCCCGTTGTCACCAAACACGCGTGTGTTTGCCTGTGCGTCCCTCTTCACACTGGCACGTCTCAGTATTCTCTACGCATTCACCGGCATACAAATGACTTTTTTTATCAGAGGCAATTTACTTCAGTCTGCTGGAGCTCCCGGTCGCTCGATCAGCCAGACAACTAATCGTACATGAGAGAGCGCTTCATCACGAACTTCAAAAAAAGAGGGGAGCCACCCGCTAACTAACACACACTGAGACTGGAATGGTGACATTCAGTGTTTTACTATGATAAGCCCATATGTTTGGGTTAACGATAAAAAGGAAAGCAATGAGGTGCAAGCTGTAGATTAACTTTATGGCTTTATGGTTAAAAGTCTACTTATGACTTAAATCTAAACGTTGTCATTAGTGAGTTGATTGAAAGCTATTATTAAAAAAAAAAGTCAAAATTCTAGTTATTTTTCATTCTAGTTATTTCTTTGAATGGACAGGACATTGTTTCCTGTTAGAGGCCCCTCTGGCAGGACAGTTTGGACCCTTCTTGTCCTGCTAGCAGGTGAACCTTCATCCAGTGGTTCTTCTAGGCCACATTTACAGGGAGGAGGGGGACATTTTTTTTATGGGGGCACCAAATAAAAGACTGAAACAAAAATGTTAACAAAATGTGAACTAAAGAACCATTTGCAACTCTGGAAATCTTAAATCTAGCAGATAAAAACTTTGTTATTGCAACATGATTGAAGCCATTCCAAATTCTCCACTTTCCTTGATGGGCCCTTGGCTGGTCCCCTACAATTCCTTTTTAAACACCAATCTTTGTACTAAAATATTATTTCTGTTATGATTTGATGATATTAAGATCTAAAGAGAAGCATCATCTCCTGGTCAGACCCTGTGATTCAGTGAAAGGGTGGAGTCAGAGAAAAAACTATGCGTAGAAGGAGGGGGTCAATCCAGTGGCTGGAAGTTGGAAGGAATTTTGCTGGGAGTTGCAGGGACGTGGGCCGCCATTCAGCTGGGCTTTGACTGGGAAGGGCCATTTTGAATGGCTGTTACTGTAAAAGCCTCAATTTCATTTTACAGCTGTAAAAAAAAATATGAATATATTCATTAAAGGTACTTTTTTTCTTTCTGTTCAAACACATATCATTTATTTATCAGAAATGTATTTTGTAATATGCCTTTAATACAGCGTTCATTACAGGGTCCAGGAACCAGTTCTACAGTGGTGTTGGCCCCTGAGGGCCCCTATCTATAACCACGCATGTCTACATCCCAGTCTCATTCTCGCTTCTCTGTTCAGTTTTCCACTGTTAAGATCCAAAATAACAAGCGATTTAATGTGCAGTTAGTTGCCGTGTTGCTGGTGACCTACTTAGACTGCATGTGTAATTAATAACAGGCACAAAGTGCTGCGGACCACCATATTTAAATGATGATATATATAATATTGAGGGGTAGTTATTGGAAAAAATAGAATAGAATTCAACTTTATTGTCATTCCACTGTCACAAATTAAATTTCAAATCAAATTTATTTGTATAGCCCTTTACAATAGCCAAATGGTACCCAAAGTGCTTTACAATATAGCCATAAAACAATACATAACACATACAAAACATACAAGATACAATTAAAATTGCTGTAGTGGTGCAGCGCTGCAGGACATTAAAAGCCTTCCAGAGGTGCATAGAAAGGAAATTAAAAAAGTGGGTCTTAAGCTTTTAAAAAAAAAGGCTGAGTTCAGTAATAGTGCGGATGTCAGGGGGTAGTTTGTTCCACAGTCTGGGAGCAGCGACGGAAAAAGAACGACCGCCCCACTGTTTGAGTCCTGATCTAGGGACCTCTAACAGAAGCTGACCCGAGGAGCGTAAAGCTCTGCCACAATTGCAGAAAGTTAAAATCTCAGACAAGTAAGAGGGGTCCAAGCCATGGATGGCGTTAAAAACAAACAGCAGAAATTTAAAATCAATTCTAAAACGGACTGGAAGTCCCAAGTCCAGCGCAACGAAATGAATTCTCTGCATTTAGCCCATCCCCTTGGAGAGCAGTGGGCTGCCATTGTGAGCAGTGTGGGGCTAAGGGTCTTGCGCAGGGACCCAGAGTGGCAGTCTGTGGAAGTGGGGGGCTTGAACTCAGAACCTCAGGATTCCAAGCTCTACTCCCTAACCACTAGGCTGCCAATCCCCTTTAAACCAAATGGACGATTTGATTTAAAATGTCTCAATTGGAATATTCAGAGCAATTATAGTCAAACCGGCCTCTTCTCAAAAATGGGTGGCTATACGACCCTTTTTTGTTTGTTTCAGGTTTCCCGCGGGTCCTTAAAAAGTCTTAAAAGGCATTGAATTCTTCAAAATAAACGTTAGGCCTTAATTGGTATTAAAAAGTCTTAAATCAGTCTTTCGTAAGCCTTAATTTTTAAAACATCATAAATAGGATCATTTCTATTACATTTACTTTTGTAATCTAAATAAAACATTAAAATTGACCATTTTTTTTAATTTAAAAAAAATAACGGCTCGCCATTATTGGTTCCGTCGCAATAGCAGAACCAATAAAAGCTTTGTTGCAGCCGGGACATTTGGGAGATGCGCCATTAACTTTTTCTCTTGAAAATATGAGCAAGTGTAAATGTAATGAAAATTGTCTCCAGCCAAGAGTTTACTCCATGGCTAAAACCAGGGAGCATACATGAGGCACAATGTATTTTGTGCAAGAAGTCATTCAAGCTCGGAACAATGGGAATTAAGGCAGTGGAGTCGCACATGCGAAGCACGAAACACAAAGAGTCAAAATCAAGTTACAGAGAAACAGCCGGTATTTCTCGGTTTTGTTCCATCGTTGTCTCTGCAATGCCTCCACTTATCACCAAATCAAATATACTAAGAAAACGATACAAAGAAAAATAGCTGCAAAAAAGACTTAGCACTGGTTATATTGTGGCTTTAAAACTGATTTGTTTTGTTCCCTGCTAAAACAAAGTTTGTGAATTCAGTTAAATAATAGTTAAAATATATCTGTCATTTGTGTGTTTTTTAGCTTTGTTCCTGTATGGGAAGTTTCTCGAAATTTGAAACATCAGTGCAGTGGTTTATGTTAAAATAAACCTTTGGGTTAAGTTGTCGCAAGCGGGATTTTCTTGTGTTTCTTGTGAATTTGGTCTTAAATTTTTATTTCAAGTGGCATTAAAAAGTCTTGAATTTAACTTGCCTTATGCTGTGCCCTGTTGTTTGTTTTGCTTTTTTATACACATTTGCCGCACCAACTCCACTTCAATCTACAGTAGAGCCCAGTTAATAGTTCAGGCAGGAAGTCGGTTGATGAAAAGCAAAGTGGATCTAGTCGAGTTTACAAGTTATATGCAAAAAAAAAAATCTGTTCATCCAGTCTATAAACAGCCTTAATAAATATGAGCATTGATTTAAAAAAATACTTCAAAAAAATTATATTTGAACTCATCTAAGAGAGATCCAAATAAATAAGGGTAGGGAAATAAGATAAAATCAGGCACATAACATGCTGGTGGTTCTGGAAAAATAAACATTTTGCTTGCTTGTTGTTCCATTTAAAGCCAACGAGTAATGCAACCCTGATAGGATCTGAGTCCAAACGTGCAAAGTTGCTCTACTCTGAAAAAGCTCCTGGTGCAATAAGGTGCCTGGGGTATGCACTGCTTCCACAGCCATCGGAACCGTTTTGAATTTGTATAATTGCTAAAACAGAACACATGTATAAAAATTAGATTTTTTTATTTCTTTGTCAGGTGTGTTGTAAATCAGTCTCTTCTTAAAAAGTTCATTTGCACATGATTTTATGTCATTAAAGTAGGGCAAATAATAAAAAATGCACAGCTTTGTGTTGGTTAATCCGACAAATATAGACTGATGTGCATAGCTGTAAAGTAACACAATGGGGGAAAGTTCAAGTCCTATAAAGGATTTTGCCAGAAACTACATTGTTTACACTAAGCTAAACCAAGCAGGCTTCCAGTCAAACTCAATCGATCCTACTCTTTATTAGAATTTGGGGGCAAAAAGAGAAACCTTAAACTATTCCCTGAGCTATTTTATCCCAAAAAGTAATCAGCAGCAGCGAAAGTGGTGCTACATTTTCATTTGCCCCAGGGGTTTCTTTCCCCTTCATCACAGGAGCTTCAACAGTCAGAAAACAAAGAATATAACCACACTGAAAATATAACAAATGGCTTTAGTTACGATGGGATTTAACCTTTAGATCATGATAGAGAGCGTGCCAACTTCATTTTACAGTGAACCTAAACTTTAAATTCAGTGCTTCAGATTTTTATTTTTTTGCTCTGACAGGTTAGATTCAGGTGAAACCCTGGTTGACATTCTCTTCTAATCACCCAAAACCTGCAAAAATCTGATGTGAGCCGCCCGTATCCGCACACAAACACGCTCACACACAGACATCAACACCTTCACACCCAATAACCTGCTTAACAAAACGCTCTGAAATCTGAAATCCAATATCCGACCTGAATCCAACCTTTCTCTGTTTTTGGTTCCCCATTTTTTCCCCTCATCATATGAGTGGCTCATGGATCTCAGTTGGCTCTTTGTCTAGCGCCAGAATCATTTCTTTCTGGGAGTTCCTGAAAATGACTATAATTTCCACATCCCTATTTGACAGCTACCCCCCCATCCTCATATTCACCCTCTTATATCTGCCTTCCTCTCATGTTGAATGCCCCAGCATCCCTCCTCCCAGGGCTGTTTGCTGAGGAAGGTTTCAGATGAGAGAAAAAAAAAAATCACGTCTCGCTTCGTTTTTTTTCTCCTCCCTTTGTTTTGTTTCTTTACTTTCTTACTTGTTTTCGCCTCCTCCCTCGCGCGCCTCAGTGCCTTCCTTTTAATCTCCCCTCCGCTCAGATTTTTGTTTTGCTTCGTGAATGTTGAATAGCGACACTTGACTCAGATGAAGGTCACATTGGCCTAAAAGGAGACAAAAAAGACAAGAGGTTGTAGATAATGAGTGACGGGATGGATTGGGGTGTGTTTGCATAGAGGTGAGACTCTAAGCGTTCTGGTATCTCATTCTTAAGTTAAAGGCATTTACAGAAACAAGCATTCTGTTTGGATTCGTCGACAAGATGGCAAAAAAATTATCAAAGCTCAAACTCAAACCAGTATTAACGCAGGACATGTCTGCGGGTTCTAAAAACACCAAAACTTTATCTGAAAATCAATTCCTGTAACCATGACAACGAAGGCCATCTTTTATTTCCTGCTCCAAGCCAAAAGTCAACCTTTCTTCCCACCATGACCGATGCTAACCTTGATTGTGTGTTTACAACGACGGCTGACAATAAAGGCTGTTTTTGTTGTAAAATATTATTCAACCTTCTGTTCTGTACTCTGTGATTCTCCTATCAACCATTCTTTGAGGGGCTTCAATGCTCAAGAGAACCTGAAGTTGCCAGGATGTCCAGGAAAATGATGTTTCTTTAAAGTCCCTCCAGCACACACCCTTTTACTGTGATAAATGGGGAAGAACAGCTTTCACACAAAGGGTCAACCTCAACTTTAAAACAAAAGCAAAGGAAACATTTTCTTTCAGAGCTTTTTAGTCTTTTGTTTATTTTAATAATAGCTTGACTTGCAAGAAATAAATAAACAAACAAATCTCCTTTAGTGTATTTGAAATTGGAAATACAAATAGAAGACATTTATTGTCTCACAGTGAGGAAATTTGACTTTGTCACGGTAGCAGAAGCAAATAAAAAGAAGGCACAAGACTAAATATTAAAAGAACAAAATTTGAAGTAGGGGCAAAAAGCATAGCTACAGCTGGATTAAATAAAATTAAGTTGTTGCTATTTGTGAGGTTTCATTTTTCTTTTAAGATGCAATTTACAACAATGTTGTATCATTTTTTTGCAACAAAAGATTTGAAACTAATCAGATTTGGCTTGTTAGCTTGAGCTTCCCGTCGTAAGACAGTTATTGGTTTTAAAGCTCTAAAAGGAGCTAAGTGAGCCAGATAGAGCCTCTCCCACTTGCTGCTGCACACTGCTAGTCAACTGGCTTAAATCTAAAAACATTTATCGTTAACAGCGACAAAATCATTACACCGCTGCTAAATAATACATGGAAGTTGGATTTACCAAGGTCTAAATGACAGAAAACAACCTTAACATCCAATAAATTAATTTGTGATTCATAAAGTTCAACGTTTTTTCATCAGGGTGTTATCTACATTTCTGAAATAATATAGAGTGGAGCATTAACTTGCAGTAAGAAGCAGTTTTAGTCGTATTTTATTTGAACTAGATTGCTTTTATTGATATAATTTTTTCAAACTACAACCAAATCAATGAAAAGGCTGCTGAAGTTTGCTGAAATAGCCTTCCTCCACCAACTAGTTAAAAATAATAGTCAAAAAGAGTTTCAACTTTTTTTATTTTCACTGCTCTTTCACTTTAACACACACATATAGAAAATGCATTCACTGTAGGGAGAGACTGAATCCAGGCTATAATCCCAGGATTTGCCCTGCAGAGCATATGAGAAAGAGCAAGGTCAGTGCCAGCGATTTGTTGCAGACTGATGCCGAGGTTCATGTCAACAGCAATGGCTCCCTAATAACAATCAGAGTGCGGAGAACCAGGCAGATTGTGTCAGTAACATATGGGCCTGTCAGTATAACACAGAGGGAACTCACGCAGGCAGCACTGAGTCCTCTGACAGCAGCACACTTCGTTTTCTGCTGGAACAAACTAAACACGGGAAAGTCTTTGCACAGTGTTGCACTTTATTGACTTGAAAAGCTGTGATGTTAATCAAACTTCATTGATTTAAAGCACACACACACACAATCGACATGCACAAATTCAAATCTGCAAAATAAAAAAAAAACCTTGAACTTGACCTAAAAACAGAGATGTGAATAAAAAGCTTAAACACCTCTTGAATGCAAGTTATGATTTTTTTTATTTTACAATTTAAGACAAATCTTTTTTTTAAGCTTTGAATTGGATCCTTTTATGCAACCCTGTGAGCCTTTTCAAAAATATAATTTGTGGAGTAAAAAAAAATCTTCTCCATCTATGAAGGTTAATTTAATCCTTTCTGGTTTTCACTGGCCAGTGAAGATCTCTCTGTGCTTTTGACATGCTTCGCTAAAGTAGGAGTACATCAAAGCCCCAGATAAACCCCGCTCCTGATGGCTGTTACGCAAAAGTCTAAAACTCTCTTTGACAGCAGGTCCTTCAAAATACAGTTAGGTCATGCTCTGGAAAGCAAATTTTCAACTTAGTGTGGAACCTCGTGCTTTTGAGTAAGTCTCCATATGAGGACACGTGTAACACGTGTCTGTTGGCTGCTCCTGGTGGAACGTTTAACCCCTACGATGAATCTTTCCTCTCGGGAGTCCACCAACAGAGTGTCAGCTGAATCTGTACGAACAGAAGAAACAAGAAAATACTTAAGAGGGGGAGAAAAATGTGTCCAAAATGAAATATGAAGCCGCTGTCGGTGGTTAAGTTACCTACAGAGCTGGTTGAACTCAGACACAAGCATCAGCTTTCTGGCAGCCTTTGATGAATTTTTCCTAAATAAGTAAGTCAGCCAAACCTCAGCTTTCCATTAGTTTTATTCAGCACAGATCAGCATCCAAACTGCTCTGCAAACCTCCACTAACCCATAAAAATGCTCATTATTATGCATGTGGGGAAAGAAGGCACAAATAGAGGGAGGGAGGGGGATGAGCAGCAGAAGGGCCTGGTTAAAAAGCAGGACACCTGCACACACACCTCCAGCTGTTGGCTGCCTGAATGTTTGACAGGCAGCCCACTGAGTGGCTGCGTGGACACCAGCCAGCCGCTTGTGAATCAGCAATGACTAACTGTTTAAAGCGGCACATTCTAAGCTAATCACCTGCATACTCATTGTAAACAAATACTGTAAATTGAGAGTGGATGTGTTGCATATCCACATAGCTCCCACCTGAATCTTTGTTTTGTTTGCAGCCCTCTCTATCAAGCCCGATTGTCGCAGCCCGGGCCTTTAATTGCCTTACAGCAAATTTGACATTGTCCACACTGACTGCACCCTGATGAGAAGCATGAAAAGTGGAGTGATGCTGGATCTGCCACTTCCTCCAATCAGAAAAGACAAGAGGCTCCCCCCCAACGGCGGGCTCCGTTTGATCGCCGCACAAGGCAACGCAATGGGGATGCTAATCTCATGCAAAGACCGGGCCTTTGAGCGTGTGCCAGCCTGGTAACACTTTTAGCGTGAATGTTTGCGAGCAGGGCGGTGGCGGCTCTAATCAGAGGCACAATTGGAAGAGGCATGTGGCAATAAAGTCCAGCAAAACGCCTGCCAGTCTCATTTAGAGGCAAGCAACCTTCCAAGCTCTGACAAATAAATAAAAAACAAACAGTAGAAGGCGAACACGTTCCATCTTGGTGAACATCTGGTCGAGGTCAACCCACTGCCAGCAACCTCCACAAAGCAAATTAAAACCCAGAGATGAGAAATACTGAGCCCTCAAAGCTGGACTTTAAATGGATATATCCCCCAGGGTGATTTAACCGTATACGGCACAGCCGGGATGTGCAGCTTATTTTTCACGCAGTATGATTTACATGCTAAAGTTAGGGTGATCCTAATTTGCAGAGGCCATTATCAGCATGACAGGATGACAGAGTCAATTCATACTGACATCCCTCCTGAGACTTGTCAATAGTCAGCTGAAGGAAGTATCTGTTATTCACTGTAGACTAGACACGACTGATAAACAGCAGGCAGCACAACATTTGTCTTCTTTCTGCTTGGCTCTATATTAGAAATGTCATGTCTGCTGCTTACTATTCCTGTTCAAAGTCAGACACACTCGTCCACATTTTGTCATGTTGCACCGACTAACTGCGCTGAATGTTGTTGGGATTTGATGTAACAGAGCGTCTCAGAGTAATGCATAATTGTGAAAGGGAAGGAGAATGATAGCTGGATTTTAAAATGGTTTATAAATGAGAGTCTAAAAAGTGTGCCATGTATTTCTTTTCACCCCCCGACTAAATAATTTCGAGAACCACCTTTTAGTGCAATTATAGCTGCAGGTGTTTGATCTTTTCTTGAATTCCTTAGTATCAGAACATGATGTGCTGCTCTTTAACACCTTAACCCTTCATCATGTTGTCAAATGGCTTCTTTTTCAGGTAATGTCTTGTTTCCGCTGGGCTCAGAGTGATCAGGTGGGGGCGGATAGGGAAATTAAACCAATGAATGTTAACTCTTAATGTATCGTCAAGTGGAATGAATTTGGAAACTGGTTTTTATACTTTTACATGCTTAATAAGCTAAATATTTTTCAAAAAATGCACGCTTTAAAACTTTAATCTCAGAAAAAGTGGATGATCTGACAGTTTAAAAAACAAAATAAACCTAAACATAAAAGCTTTTTCAATGCACTTCACTGCAAAAACTGATCACAGATCACAATGAAGTCTGAAAAAACAAACAACCAAGGTAAAATACTTCTAAGAAAAATAGGAAAAAGAAAACTGTTAAGCTGCTATAGCGCTGTAGGCTCCGCAGATGATGTGTCAGATGATAAACATGTCCAACACCATTTGGAGATAAATACAAAACAAAACCTTTCTCCTAATTCTCTTTAATAACAACATTACCTGAAACAAAGCAGAGGATTGGCTTCTCCAGCTTCAGACTTTGTAACTCAGCCCACAACACAGATGCTTTCAAAGCCACTGGCACCGCAGTCCGTCAGAAATCATCCACTGGGTTTCTGGCACGTGCAAATGACTGATTTTGAGTCCCATTGTCTCTGTACTGTAGAATAAGTAAAGCAAAAGCTGCCAGCGTTGACAGATAGTGATTGTGATATTAATTTTTTCTCTTCTGTAGAGTGGGACTCTTTTACTATCAGCCACTCACTTCCTGTGAAGAGGAGAGCTTGCGTCATTGCTTCTGGCATCTGATATTGGCTTCAGCGGAGGAGCTGTGATTATTATTCTCGCTATGCCAGAAGCCTCAGGAGCCCCGGTGGACACAAAATACTGAGCAGCACCTGGTGCGCAAGCTAAACTGAAGAAGGGAGGCAGAGACGGAGACGAAGAAATTTCTCACATTCACCCGCAGCACAGACTCGATTGCTTTGTGTTAGGTCCAAATGAAAGTGAAATGGGATGGAATCTAAGTATGATGCCAGAGGGTTTGCTTTTCTTGAATCATAAAAAGTGTGTTTGTGAGGAAAGCTGTGTGAAACGATTCTCTGGGCCAAGAGGTGCCTCTCTTCATGGATGCATGTGTTTGTTTAAAGAAACATCGGTTTCCATAAGTAGGAGGATGAGATGGTAAAGTGCCGGCTCTGGACTTGACCTCTTACACAATATAGCTCTGGGCAGTTGGGAGATCGGTCCCAATATTTGTCTCATAAAGTACCAAAGCCAAGCAAATCCCTCCTGCTGAGGTGCCCTCTGATAAAACCTGCACTTTTCTATGCATGAGTTGTTCTTGGACCACTTTTGCTTCTGGATTGCAGCTTTTCCCACTGCTACACTTCAACCCTTTCAGATTACAAGTTGAAAGGGAAAGCTGGGAATGAGGCATTGCTTATTGAAATTCAACAATGAGAAATGATTGTATGATGGCGTGACCCACTTGCGCTCCACAGGACCTTCCTCCACCCCATAGAGCCAAGAGTTTATCTTGAAATCCCCTAAAAAGTTTCCACAACTGTCCTTAATATATCTCCTGACCCAGTATTGATGTTAGATTATTTGGAGCCTAAACTACAACTAAACTAAATCACATAAACTAAATCACATGCTGATGGACACAGCCCGTTTCAAAGATTAAGCTCCTCTTGTCTAGACACCATCTTGGAATCATGTTTCATGCTTTTATCACCTCCCGCATGGACTGCTGTAATTCTCTTTTAATTGGTGTCAGCGAGCCCACTCTGACTCAGCTACAGCTGGTGAAAAAACACTGGAGGACCATTTTGAACTGGTAAAAATAAATGTGAACACAAAACACCAGTTTTAGCTTCTTGTACAGTTTAAAATCCTTTTTGAATTATTTTATTTGCTTTTAAGTCTTTAAATAGGCTTCTTCGTAGTTATCTGAACTGCTTCATCCCTACATGCATTTACTTGTCCTTAGATCTTCTAACAGCAGTAGTCTAGTTGTAAAAAAAAAAAAAAAAAAAAAGAAGGGGGATGGTGGAATTTTTATTTTTTTGGAAGCATAAATAGCCTAATCAATATCGTCTATTAACCTAAAGCAATATGGATGGTTTGGTTGTTACATGTCAGATACGCCGGTCATTGAATTTGACCAAGGCACCTTACAGTAGACCTGCAGTCAGTCCCTGGACTGGCATGGCTATCACTGCCCCTACATAGTTAGGGACAAATGCAGAGGATAAATGTCTCACTGGGATCAGTCATGGTAGGCCACTTCTTTGATGTTATTTATTTTGCTCAGGCTACTCGTAAGCCCACAGCCCGTTAAATGTTGAAAGCTCAATATTATTCCCATTACTGTAAATATATAGTGGAAATGTTAGACATTCTGTTATAAAATATCATACGGGATGGTATGGGGGGAGATGGTCATTTAGGAAGGGGGATGATTTTTAAGATTTTTTAAGAAGGGGGATGCCTTCCCCCCTCAACTCTAGTACTGTCTATAACTCCCACAATCTCACAATAAATCCAGAGAAGAAAAGGCTTTTACACTTCCGGCTCCTAAATTGTGGAACGAACTTGTCAGGCAAACTCCTTTGCTTGATGTTTTAAAAACTTGCGTTTTGTGCAGCACTTTGGTCAGCTTTAATGTTTAATGTTGTCAAAGTGCTCTAGAAATAAAGTTGTATGGTATCAAAACTGTGTTCTCATGTAATTTAAAATTCCCTTTTGGGTTTAATTGAGTATTTTTTAAGTTGACTATTGTTGTCTGTCACTGAGCCTTTTTTAATACATCACACAACTAATACGTAATAAAAGTATGTATGACCCAGCTGGTGGCATATTGGGTTAATACTCATAGCTGACATTTTGAATTATAAAAGATTCCTGGGGCGAAAACGTCTTCAAACTTGGAAACCAAGTCCAGTGGATTGTTTTTGAACTGTTTTAGAATGACTATGACCTGGATGACTGAGAGTCTTCTGATACTTATTATTAGCTGCATAATCAGTATATAGTGCATATTTTTCACATATGATGCTTACTTTTGCAGGGATTTTGTCTTCACCTTTGTTTAAAGAATCCTACCTAATATAGAGAATAATGTGGTGTGTGGAATGTTTTTAACACCTTAGGTCAGATTTAAACACTTTCAGAATCCAGTAAAAGTCAGTCCAACACATGATAAAGGGTGTACTTGGTTTTTACCTTCATTTCATATTACTCCTCAGAAATAGAACAGACCATCAACAAAATATGAAATAATCAGAATCAGAAATACTTTAATAATCCCAGAGGGAAATTACTTATACATTCTGCATCAACAACTATCTTCTTCCACTAAGTCTGGTGGTTTGGGTGTTTACACAAATGTCTTCGGTTTTCTAAACTGATAACTCAGATTTTCTGCAACAGACAATAACCTTCTATCTGAAACATGTAAATCTTGAATGAGATGTTATACAGTCAGAGGTTTATTTGATGTAAATATAAGGCGGTGTTAAAAGCAATTCCAGTGTACGGATTTTATCCAATTCAGATTGAGGGTTAATTTGAGAGTTACCTACTACCTGTAAGATATTGACTGCATAAACTTAAGCAAACGCCCCACTTTAAGGGAAAAAACATACGTTACCTTTAATTTTTTCTACATAAACTGAATAATTCTAAAAAACAACAGAAAAAAATTGTTAAAAACCTTAGTGAGAATTGGATGAGCTTGTAAGACGTAAAGAAAGACACAGTGTGTTTCTCGTTGTGCAGAGAACCACTTTTTATTTTACACGGTTCGCTCTCCTCTCAGATCATTTGAGGAAAATCATCCCTATTATCAGATATACCCTGGTATTTCTGGAAAAAAAAACAACAAAAAAACTAACAATGGATGAAGTTAGTTGTCTTCCTAGTAATTGCACAGCGTTGCTTCTAACAATATGCGTAATTGCACGCACTGTCTGAAGATGACAAAGTGCAGTGTCTTTACATCTCCCTGAAGGAAGCCCTCGCCCATTATGAGGGAGTGAGGGTCACTTTAGCTGCTGCGTGGGCACCAGAGAAGACCAGCGCCTGTCGGTGAATAAGTAAACTAGAAAAACAAGGAACGATTGTGAGCAAAGACTGTCATTTCACAGACTCATTCAAGGTCAAAGTGGCTGTGATTTTTCTTCCTCTCCTCCTGTATAATAACCAGAGGCAGGGATATCCTGTTTCATTAGCTTTCCACACACTGCGCTCCTGCTGTCTGTCCGACTAAATGCGGCTGGCTGAGGGTCAGCGCTGCAGCTGAAATAGCAAAGAAGCAGAGAGGTGGAGGATTACTGATGGAGGGTAATAAAATACTTTTATAGATACAAGCAGCATCTCGTTCATCTGCTTAAATTAATGAGTTATGAATGAATGAATGAATGAAAGAATGAATGAATGAATGAATGAATGAATGAATGAATGAATGAATGAATGAATGAATGTCTATTTCAGCTGATTCTGTAATGTACCTCTTTGGAGAACATGTGCATCATAACATCAGTGTTTAAATGTCTCTGAATGTACCATGTTAGATATCAGTAACAGTGTGAGCTCTGTGTATTGTTCGTCTCTCTGAAGGAACACGGTGACCGTCTTCCTAATGGCCTCAGAGCTCAGTGTGGTGGGCCAGACGGCAGGGAAAATGAACCTCACCGTCTCCCACCATGGTAACTGACAGGCCCTTAGGGGCCCATTGCTTTGTGGCTGTTCCCCTTAGGCTGTGGCCCTAACCCTAAGAGACAGATACCAGGGGGAGCCTGATGGCTAAACAAATTAGATCACCTACATCTGCTACCACCATTACAAGCATTTAGAATGACTACGGCTTTTTTTTTCAAAGAAAATTTGCAGTAAATGACTGAATTTACAGTAAATATAAAACCAGCACCCAGGGATGATCAGCATTACAATGAAATCAAATATTAGAATTATTGTACAAAGATAGAGATAATATATGATCTCACAGTGTCATGTGACATCATTCTCATATCTTTTCATTTTGTCTTATATTATATTTTAGGAACTTTAGTTTTTTTTTTTATTGCAACCCTATCAGATAGCAACACAAAGGAGGCTGTAACTGCAGGATGAGAAAATATTATGTGAGTTTTTGAAAGATCTTCATTTATTTAGCCATCAACTACCTGACTATGACCAGGGTTGCTGAATTAAGATCACAGGCGTGGCCAAGATTATAGAAAATTAATTCAAGATGATGTCATGTTTTAGTGGTCATTAATTGTCCTATACTGATTGTGGTATAAAGGGGATATCTTATAGTTTTTTTTTTTATTATGTTGCTTTTTCTCCTTCTTCTAATAATAATAAAAGCATGCATAATTTCCCTCCCATTTTCAATTCTTCAATAGTTGTAAACAATTTCAATATCTAATCTTCTTTCAGATAATGTAGTGTTTTTTTTTTACTAAACTGATGTTTCTGCCTCATCACAACACGGTGGAACAATCATTTAGCTGAATCAAGTCACCAGATGGCTTGGGTTACTCACCCAGCCATCAGGATATTCAGAATTAGAAGCACTCATAAAGGGGGTGTCATTTTAAGCAAACAAACTGCATCTAATGTTCGCTCCACGAAAAAATAAATCCAACTGAACAGCTACCAAAATGATTGAATTGAACTTTACTGTGTTTTCTGTAAAAACTGCTGGATCACCGCTTGTACAAACTGAAGATAAAAAGACTTAGGTAAAAATATAACACTGATTTGATGCAATGCAGCAATCATAAAACACAGCTCAATTCCAGCTGTCCAGAGACAAGGAGCTCCATGCTTTTATGGATTGCAAAACACAAGCTGTAATTGATTTTTGATGGTGACTTGGCTGCATTCAAAGTTGGCAGCAATGCCTGAAAAGGTCTTAAGAGGACAGGGTGTAGATTTCAGCTGAAAGAAACTTAAAATATTGGTTCCACTTTGATTGGATCGGTCCATGTAAACTGCAACGCGCTGAAGGAGCACGGACAGTTGTGTCCTGTGACTAGACAGGTTTTACAAAGTAGGGAATCAGCTGCACCTCAGACCACCAGGGGGCTTGAGGCAACCTAATTTCTGTGAAGCAGCCCTCTGCTCATTAACCAAACTTGCATAGGAGGGATGACTGAAAACCCGTTTAAGGAAGTGACTCATGTTTCTTTCCATGTGAGCACATCTGTTCTTCCAACGCACACAGCAGGCGACTGGTTGGCTGACCTCCGAGCTCACGCACGCGGAGGACCCAACCTGTTTAGGTCTACATAATGAAGCACATAATCACATCCACGGATGCTGAGACACAAAGGAATTATATCAAGAAGGATTATCCCACTCACAGAAACACACAACACCCACAGAAATTAACCTGTATTCATACAAATAAAGCAAAGATGCGTTATGAATCCACGTAATGGCAGAACAACCCGCCTGAAATCAGGAATAAAAGAACGAGAATCATCTAAAGTACTTCTTTTTTTCATGCAAACACATTTCTAAAAAAGATTTGGGAGTCAGAAGAGGACAAAGAAAGAAAACACACAATCCACAGATGCACAGACACACACACACACACACACACAGCCTCTGTGGAGAACTGAGGTCATCTTTATTAATAAACCCTCTGACAACAAACACACTTACATCAAGGCCTTCGCCCTCCCTCTACCCTTACACCACACTCCCTCCCTTCTTCAGCTCCTTGAGAAATGGCAACTGCCAGACTGACACAGTAGGGGGGTTGGTGGGGGGGGTTCTGTAACCTCTCAGACACACACACACACATACATACAGCCACACTGCAGATACGGAGTGTCAGTGATCTGTCAGAAGGTAACGGTGCGCACCAGGCCTGCCGTGCACTTGTGTGAGATTGTTCACGTCTGGGTGTGAATCTTAGGAAGACTTTGGAGAAATGGGAAGGCCAAGCAAACAGGAAGTCCGCCTTCTTGCACAAATTCTGTCCTCACAGACACACTGTAGAAAACACGCTCCGGCTCATTTGTTCCCACTGACAGGAGAGGAGAGGGATGGTTTAATGTGAGAACTGCTTACAGGGAGGAGGGCAGGTGTGGGCTGCTCATGTGTGTCTGAGAGCCACAGGATGAGAGAGGCAAAACTTGCGTCAAAGCCTGCAGAATAATATGCGTTTACGCTTCCGTCTGTGCTCCATCTTGGTACCTGTGCGTGATGTTTGCCATACTCTGCACCGCTTAAGACCAATAATGGAGAAAAAGAAAAGTTTAAAAGCTGCAAAAAAGGGTGAATATCTGTGATCTGGAAGCAGTCATTTAGTTCCCTGCGTAGAGAGGAGGCAATTTTGCTGCTAACAGAATACACGGAAAAGATGAGAGGCAATTAAGAAAGGTCTACTGCAATTTTCACAGACATTTATGATGTAGAGAAACAGCCTTTAACAGGTTTGAAGTGATGTTAAGGTAGCACCGTTAAATACAGTTTTACAGCGTATCCAAGCTGAGGCTGTGATGCTGACACAAAGCCGGTAAAATCCTGCACCTGTTATGTCACAATTGACATCATTTGCTTTCAACATGTTTTAGATTTACTCCATGATATAAACGGGGGCCAAACATGAATGGTCAAAAACATTGGAGGTGCAAGGAAAGGACATCTACCTGTTCTACCTTCTGCCTTCAGAAGATGATAAAAGAGATCAATGATTTGCTGTAACAATAGACTATGTAAGAAGTGTTTATTTTTAATGTAAATACAATATAGTAAAAATACTGTAACCTGCTTGGTTGTAAAAAAAATTCTGTTGCACACATTCAAGAAATTTTGATTTGAGAAGTGGCGCAATTGTTTTTTAATATATCGAACTTCAGCGTGTTTGACCATCCAATCAAAGACACAAATCAGTGGCACATCAGATGTTTGTAAAGTGAGCTTCTCAGAAGTTACATCGGTGAATGCAAAACACACAAGAAAAGGTGGTTGGCCAATCAGGAGCTTTTAGGCGGTCTACACTCAGGGACGCGGCTTCAGTTTGACCTACAGTCTTCCACTTGGTCCTAGTGCTCGACGAATGTCTGCGTACTGTAGTGTAAAATTGTTTTTGGACAGTAAAACATTCAGCGGACCAAAACAGATTTTTGAAAAAGTGCAGGGGACACGTCGTCCCCATGCCCTCCCAAACAATCACATCTATGGTTGCACAGAAGTTGCAATGTTGCAAATGCAGCAATGCATTTTGGGTAAGGGATATATGCAAAGCCTTGTAGTGCTCCATCCAACCAAAACAGAAATCAGTAACATTAAACATTTTCAGTTTGAACTGGAGCAGGATGAAAGTGATGACAACGTAGAAATAACAGGTAATAAAAATGAGAAAGGCAAAATGGAGAAAGAGAGTTGGCAGAAGAAGCTGTTGTTTGTACGGCTGCTGCAAACAGATGCTAACAACGATGGAAAGCTTTGCTCTAGCTAATATAGTAAAAAAGTAGATTACAAGGCGATCTTTTTTGTTTGTTTCTTTATCTTGTGTATAACAGGTCCTCACATTAAAACAGCGGTCAGGACGGTATTGTCTAAAAAAAACACAATAACGTTAGCCTTCCTGTGTTTACTCTGCAGCTTCCAGTCCAGTGAGACCAAACCGTGTTATTAGCCCAGCATGCGTTGTGCAGGTGAAAAAATGTCGACCTCCATGGGTGAAAAATATACAGTAACAAAGGATATATATATATATTATATATATTTTTTTCAAAACCCTAACAGCTGATACTATAATACTGATAATAAAAAGGCAGAGCATGCAGGTTGGTATCTGGAGCTTTTAGCACAGTATGAAGGAAATAAAATACTAGGATTTGAAATGACATACATTCAATTTATTTTGGGGAACAAGATGAGTTTGAAAAGTGAAGCTGTGAGCCTCCTAATAGGTAAGGTAACAGTTTGGTGTTTCTAAATCAGGCTCTTCATTAGCTGATCATCATCAGAAGTGTGACAACCTCTATGACATCAATAGTTCTTACAATTTGCTCATTGCGAGTCACGAAGAGCTGTTTGAATGGGACATGATGCCAATGATGAAACTCCACAGCATTGACCTTATTGAAACTGTTACCATCCATCAGTCTGGGAAGGGTTTATAAGGCATCTGCTGCTAACCACTTCTAAACAATTAGAGTCAATCATTCCTCAACACAAAACTTTATTTACAAGAAGAAACAATTACCTGTTTTTGGAGGTAAGTTAATCTAAAGGTGCATCGGACAGATGAGAATGAAGTAGAGATGTTTTTTTTATTTTTTTTCAATAATGCACCCAAATGCTCACCAAGTCAAATATAAGGCCAGCTGCAGAAAACCTAAAAACGGGTCATGCAAAATATGAAGCATGCAGTGAAAGTCATTAGGAAAAAAAAGTTGTTTGAGGTTATTGCAGCTAAAGGTGGTTCAACAAGCTGCTGTGTTACTGCGTTTAGTTTTCACAGTTTTTGTTTAGCCGTCTACTCCAGATGGTTAGGGTCAGAAAGCTTGTTTACTTTTCTTTTAGTCCTTATATACAAAGCCTCCTGTTTTTATAGCAAAAGTAAAATTTCTGCTCACAGCAACCTTAACTGCTTCCCTATTTTGGCTCCATCTTTCCATAATGAATAATGCCGGAGTGGAATCTGTTGTGCTTGTTCATAATCTGGAGTTTATGTAACCTTAAAAAAAAGATCAGAAAGTTAATATTATCTAAGTTAGAATCACTGACATACTTTGCAAGTCAGTAAATCCAAGTGACTTTTTCACATTTAGTTATTTTGAAATAAATGTTGTTCCTGCATTGAATCAAACATGAACCAAGCTGAACGCTGTTTATATTTAAATAATCTGTGCCAAAGCAAAAAACTTCCAGCTCAGATGAGGTCTCCAATGAGAAGCTGTTACTTTGCTTTATTTTAAGGGTTTTCCATCTTTCTAAAAACTTTTCCTTTGCTGGAAGCTTCTGTGTCATGTGCCCTACAACACATCAACACAGTGTTCCTTTGAAATCAATAAAGGGCTTGTGTGGATGCTTCCTTGCCAGAACGCCAGGGAGTCTCTAAAGGTGGCATTCTTCTCCATTCACGTCTTCATCATCCGAGTGTCACAGCCATGCCAAAGAAGATGCATCTTATTTCTACTTACTTCAGACAAACTGCTGTTGTGGCTGCCAAGCAGAAGACGCAGTGCTTCCCATGATGCTGCTTGTTGCAGAGGATCTTTCACAGGAGCGACTTACATAACGCAGTGTGTTTACAACGGCAAAGCTCTAGAAAAACAAACAAATGAAGGCTTTATGAACTTGGTGTTCATCACTCCTACGTTGTGTAATTGAGCAATAAATAAAAAAGAAAAGCGGGGGATGGAAACACTTTCTTAATGCGTCGCATGCAAAGAGGTAATTTATAGTGAGCAGGACACTGTGACAAAAAGCACATCACAGGTCAAACCAGGGAGCTGAGGGAGATGAGGAATGGAGCATGTGACATATTGCAGCCTCGGCAGATCGTTGTGCTCTGCAAATGTGGAACAGCTGGTGAAATTCACCATTCGCTTCAGTTAGGCCGAATGTAACACTTGGTTAAGAAGTCATTTCTTTTTTCACCTCGGAGGAATTTTTTTCCTAGTTCAGATCATTGTGAATGCATGGAAAAGGAGGCACCGCACAGACAGTGCCTTGCAAAGGTATCCATGCTGCCTAAACATTTTGATATTTTATAACCACAGACCACAATGTATTTTATGGGGGTTAAGTTACATGTAACTTTTTGGAGGAAAGACAGTATTTTCCTGGAGGGAAGTGAACCTCAAACTAGTGATAGATCCGTACATCTGAAGACTGACATATTTGGTTGATATCAGTGTTTTTTTCTTTTGTTACATCGGCCTATATCTGCATCTTGGACGATTCATTCGTACATCCAGCTGCTATGCCTCGGGATCAGGTGAAGCACACACATTGTCACCCCCTCCATTATTAATATTTGTCTAATTTGTTGTATAATATTTCTTTTTGTTTAAATTGAGACTTGTATGACATTTGCTATTGTCATGCCATTATTAAAATGTAACTGGAGAAGATAAGAAAATATAATATTGGCTTAAAGAATCTGCCTAAAAACTCAACAGAACATATTGGGGATTGATAAGACCAGTGTTTCCCAAAGTGGGGGACACGCCCCCTAGGGGGGGATCCCGTGTAATTCCACACTAAAAGTGGTGAAAAGTCCATGTCTTTGGTTAAATTAAAATGTTGTGTTTTTTCAACTGGAAATCATTAATTTCATTTTACCATGAATAAAAAAAAAAAATATTAATTTGGAAAAAAAAAATAGAGATTAGTTGCCAAGGTAATAGAGCTAACTAAATGGGACCTCATTAGCTGACTATTTGGAAATGGGTTTGGCTCGCACTGTAACACCATGAGAAGGGTTTCTGTTACAACTAAATGGATCTACTGAGAGATTCAGAGTATAAAATAAAAATGCTATGTTGTTTTGTGTTCTGTTTCAGAATGCAGGCTCTATGCACATCTCCACTCCGTCGTGATATCAAGGCAGCTCCTTGGTTCCCTGTCTTTCTCTAATGGATGATCAGATTAATCCAGGTGGGTCTGACCGTAATAACCATGACAGCAATGGTCAAAAAGACCTGGATTGATCAGTGTATCCAGTAACAAAAGACAGGAAATAAAGGAGCAGCCTTAAGTTCAGGAAGTAGGGACAATTTTAAATGTTCTGAATCATCTTGGGTTCTTAAGCTTAATAAAAAGTAATAATAGAGTAAGGTTACTGCTAAATTTATAGCAGATGCCACTAAAGCTAAATCGTGCACCTTGCAGCCCGGGTGGCTGCAAAAAAGGTTTGGGAGCCACTAGCTTAGACTTACTAAATCAAAACTGGTATTAAAGAACCTTTACTGGTCAATCTCTTCCTCCAAGTCTGTTTAAAATCTAATATGTCTTTCTAAGGCAAGATTTTTAGGAACTAGTAGAGTTTATTTTTATTATTTTTGAAAGAAATCTACAGGAAATGCGATTCAGTAAACAAGGGAAATGCATAGTGTACTGGGGCGGGACTCACACCTGTGACAGCCACATCAACGACTAAAGCCTCAATACATGGATCACATGCTCTAGTCCTGTGGCGCTGCCGTGATGTGCATTTCATTTTTTTGGAGTTTTAGAGCATTCTTTTCCCTGTACTTTTTATCATTACATATTATTTTGTGTTTGTTTATTACATAAAATTGCAATTAAATGCATTAAAGCTTTATGTTAAATGTTAAAAAATGAGGACAAATTATCGTTTTCAAAAGTTTGACCATGTGCAAACACAACAACTGGCTGCCAACTTTCAACACAATTTATTTTATATATGAGCAAAAAGAACTCTGAAATATATATAGTATCTATAAATAAATAAATCCAGGCATGTCACAAGGCAGTGATTCCCCTTTCCAAAGCAGTAAACAACTGTGACCAATGCAGGTTTCATCATGATCATCATGAGACCCTGTTGAGCCTGAAGCCAACTGCTCAGTGTGCTTTGAACTGTTAAGGGCCACAGGGAGACTGGAATAAAACTCACCACTTAAACCTTCGCTTCACTTACATTTGTCCATTTCCAATTGGATCCAAACTGAAATCAATGCTGCAGTAATAGACAGTAAGAAACAGCATCAGAGTGTATTGTTACCAGCTAAATGCAGTTGCTGGCTGCTCGATGCGGGGAGAACAATTTGGTTATAATGTTGTCAGGCTAAAGCTTCTATTTCAAGTTGGATTAGGGAACAGAGAGAGACCAGCATCTTTGGTGGGAGGCTGCAGATTGTCAAAGCTTTTGCCAGATAATCTGAGAAAAGAACAGTGGGATTCATTTGATTCTGTTTAGAGCTGGCAGTAGCTGACTTTTCATCATCACATAATGGCTAACAACATCAACAGAACCTAAATTTGTTTTTGTGTTGGGTTTGCTGCTCCTGCAAGCATGTTTGGAAGCATTCTTTCATAGACTGATGCCTTTAATAAAAGAAGATGATAAAAGAAAAAAAGCTGCTGTGCAAAAGTTAAACGGTCCCTCATATTGTTTCAGTCATGGCTTCTTATTAGAGTGTCCTGATACAACATTTTCGTTCATGATATGATTCCCCTATAGCAGCTTTGAGGATTGACCAATGCCAATATTGACGCAAAACGATATCAACACAAATCATACATACTTTCCTAACTTCTTTTGTAGAGTAGAATGCAAGAAAAAGCTTGATTAACTGACATTACTGAGACAAAGAACAATATTAAGTAACAATAAATATGGGACAATTTCTATTAACCATTGGCTTACAAAGATTTAAACAGAAGTGTTTGTATCAGCATGCTATAGTTTAGATGAACACCGACATATTCTGGTATTAGTTTTTCTGGTGGATATTGAAGTGATTTCTGATATCAATATCTGATCTGGACATCCCTATGTTTTAAGTTCTAGATATTAGATTATCAAAAATGGGAAAAATCTTATCAAAACTTGAGATTAACTGATCCAGTTTGAGGTCGATGACGATTATTTTGACATCAGTCTAACCTATTTTCGATATGTGCTGCTGATTTTTCTTTACTCAGATATAGCATTTTCTTCCTTCTTTAACATGATAGAAATCGCACAATGATAACTAGTGTTAAACAAGTCTAAAATTAAACTAAAAGAGACATTTATGAATGAATCAAACAAAGCATTACAAATGGATAGCAAATAGAGGAAGTGGTTATGCATGTGCCTAACCACATGATTTCAAGTTATGAATGCACAAGTGTTGCTGAATGCACGTATATGTTGACGCAATGGCAAAAAACACACACTATATCAGCCGTGTTATGTATGTTGTACCTCTATCCCAAAGTGACCGAACCTTGTTGAAATAAGCCAAACAGAGATTGATTGATTTACTTTATCGATCTCACAGTGAAGAAATGTACTCGTTAAATCAGCTCAAATAGTCAAAGGAGAAGAATGTGCCAAAGGAAGAAAAACGTGCATGGGATATACACAGCATATACAGTGTGTCCACATATGACAGCTAGAGAGAAATGTAGACCAGTGGTTTACCATCCCTGCACTGGGATATCAGGTTTAAATCAATGATTCATTCAGTAGTTGTCAAAATAACTCAGAATAACATCTAGGGTCTGCTTACTTTTCTTAGTTAAGGTTGTTCCATCTAGTAAAATATGTAACAACAATTTGTAAAAGAAAATTGCCACTACACTCAAACATGGTAGTGGTAGTATGGTGGTCTGGTGCTGATTTGCTGCATCAGGACCAGAACTTAGTCCTACATATAGCTCTTTAGCAGAAACTAGGCCACCTCCACAAGACCTTCGCTTAAAGCACACCGGCAACTCAGAATTATGAGAAAGTTGTTATGGTTCTCCCCTTTTGGGACTCTGAGATTTTGGTTTTTTGTTATCAGTTATTCTGTTTTGTTGATCTTTGGTTTATTTTCCATTTTATGTATTTTGAATAATCTTTGGTTGCTCTCTGTTGCCCCCTTGTGCCTGTCTCCTTTTCCATAGCTCCCTTCTAGTCTCTCCCATCCACACCTGCTCCATATCTGCTGATTAGCACGGTCTTTCATTCTCCCATTTATACACCTCATGTTCAATCACTGTTTGCTGGTTCCTTGTTGACTGTTGGTTGCTTCCTCATCTCTGCTTCTTTAGTGAGTTTTCCCTTATGTTTGCTAGTTTTTGGGTTCTCAGCATTTTTGTATTTTGGATGTTTAACTCAGTTTTCTCATTAAATCTACAAGAACTCATCTCTGCTTTTGGGTCCCCCCTTGTTGAAAAAAGTGGGTTTTAGAGAAAAAGTTTGCAGTTGGAGATCTGACTGAGGTGATGTGAGTTCACTTTAGATATGTTTTTTTTTATGTTTGAAAATGTGGTGAAATTGAAACAATTCAGCAAAAAAGTAGGCCAAATTTCTCCCAAAATCTGATGCAATACACTCTCTGTCAGAAAAAAAAGATGTTAAAGAGAATATGTTGCTACCCAGAGAAGCACAAAGAGTAACTAGATTTTGCACATTTTCACATGGATTTTTTTTCCCCCATAAGAAATGAAACATTTGAAAACTGTTTTTTATATCCCGGTTATTTTTATCTGACATTTCTACTTTGTGCGCTTTTCAAAAAACGTGTTAGCGTGATAAACAGAAGAAAAAGGTGAGGAGGCAAATACTTTTCACTGCACTGAATAAACAAGATCACAACATGTTCTGCCTAATTTTATGTAAACCAAATCACGATGATCAGCGTCTACAAACATGTAATTTATTCTCATCACATAGAGCTTTGTCACCGGGGAGCTTTTTCAACCTGCCATCGAGTGTCACAAATTGCAGAACGTTTAGAAGCATCAACATAAGCAAACCTGCCTGCAAATAAATGCAAAGCTCATTGGTCGCTAACGTGGCGCTGTCAGCGCAAATCAAAAGCACAGCAGTCAGTTTTAGGATGGAAAAATGTCTTCACTCTGGTAAATGGAAACCACAGCTGTACTGAAAAAAGAGACAACACAGCAGTGGGCTGACTTTATAGACAGACTGGCAGCATGCTAATACAAATTGGTATGTATAAAAAGGATGCGCCACACTCAAAGCATGTCTGTTTTTCTTTTCTATCATCGCCTTGCATGAAAAATTAGGACACAAGCGGAGACATTGACAGGAAAGCACTGATCACCATCTCTAAACTTTAAACAGCAGAAGGTAAATATCTAACATCAGCTGAGGGGCATGCTGGCAATAACATACATATTTGAATCAAAAGTTTAATTTTAACTGGAAACCTTAATAAAAAGTTTAACAAAGATTAAAAAGAGTCATGTGTGGTCTCTTTAAGTTGAAATGGGAATGAAAAAGCATGGAATTTTTCTGCTGCAACAGAAAAACATAAGAGGTTTGGCGTCTGGTTGGCAGGAAAGGTTTGGAGGAGGCTGACAGAGCGACGTCGAAATCTAATAAAGGCTGACAACATATGAAGTTAAGAGGGGGTCTGTGGTCACCGAGCAGAAGTCGGAGAAGGAGAAGAAAATAATGAAATCTTCTTTGCCATCCTTTTTTTCTACATCGCTCCTCGCTCAGCCTTTTTCATCATCTCAGATGCTTTCCTCATTTCTCTCGGTTTAAGTTTTCTCCATTCTTTGTTTCACTTCAGCCTCCTTTCCCATCTCTACCTTTTCCTCCTCCCTGTCACAGAGTTCTAGTTTCGCACTTTTCCAGTCTATTTAGTTCTCCTGCGCTGCATGTATCTGTGACTGATGACTCACTTTTCTTTGAAGGTATAATTCAACACTTTGGGATTCACACATCTTTGCTCTCTTGCCAACATCAGAGGACTGTTGGCACTCTTGTTTGTGACTGCAAAAATGTTAAGCTGAAGCTGGGTGATGGGAAGGTTAGTTTTGCATAATGAGTGAAGAACAACGAAAAAGGTTGATCAATCTATGTTGTGCTGACCAGCATGTGTGATGTTTCAAATCCCCGCTCCCACACTCCTCCAGAAAAAGAGAAAATTAAGTCTAAAGGGCTGGTTATACTCCCAGTAGCAGTGTGTCTCAGGTATGACGCAGACATTTTTTATTTATGCTCAATATTGTAGCGTTGTCTGCGCTATGTGTATTCCTCGCCACAACACAAAAGAGGAAAATCACGAACTAGCTGTGGGTCTAGATACAGCTGAGGCTGTGAGGAAGTGGGGACAAGTTTGTTCGACAACGGAGGGACATGAGGGTGAAAAAGAGCGAGGATTCAGGTGGAAAAAGGATCCCAGCGTTCTCACGCATCTCGCTCTTCTAGCTGGTCCATCTTCTCGAGTCGTTTTCCACAATGGCGGTCATATAAACAAAACAAGCCGGTAAGGTTGCAAACAGGAAATACGCATAGTGTAGAGCAGTTGTAGATATGACCAATCAGAGGCCTCCTGTCTGCGGTCACCTGTCTGCGGAGGGGGTGGGGACGTCTATGGGTTCACTGTAACACACACGCAGAACAACTGGTTTTAAAGTATAAATCAGCCTTAACTTTGTTTTGTTGGACTAGGATACAAATTGTAAAGGGGCATCTCAGGATGCAAAAAAATGCCGTATTTATTGCCCTAATTTGTTGAGGAAATTAATTATTTCAAGTTAAAAGATAATGATGCTTCCACGTATTTTCTTAAAGCCATGTCTAATGTTCTTCCAAGCCACCTTTCACAGCTTCGAGCATCTCTTATCATCTTTCCACATGTGGATACTGAATGTTTTGCTCGTGCTTCATGAGTTAATACCTCATAATGCTTCTTTTCAAAGTAATTTACTCTCCGTCAGATAGAATAGACATTCTCTGCGACCAACGATTCTCAAGTATTGCGGTTTATCAGTAGGAATTAGGTCTGGATTTTTGAACATTCATACACATGAAATGGATCTTAACTCTTTGCAATGTAAGTCATTGCATGAAAAGGGTCATCATTCTTCTGGAAGGTTAACTTCAGCTTTAAGCTTAAAGAGCCCCTAAGAGGTTTTTATCCAGCATTGCCTGGCAAGTAGAAAGCATCCTCACAGAAATATACTTCGATAACCACGTTTTAAAAAGGGTGTTGTGTTCAAGGTGGCTTGCTAGGTTTGTTTCCCACTATAAATAAGATCAAAGTACTTGATTTTTTTTCAGTTATGTGCTACTTTGCATTGGTGTATTAGATACACTTTCAACACATTGGACATTTCAACACATTGGACTTTGTTTTTAAATCATGAAAAAAGAAAACACAAATATTTTCGCCAGTGGATAACAAAAATAGCAATTGGGAAAATTACAATCTACAAAATTATGCGTCTTTGTGTTTTTTCCCTACTTTGAATCAGCAGGTGGTGTGACGCACAGTGTAGGACAGAAAATTTGAGGAATTGAATTGAATTTGTTTCAATAATAAAACACATATCTCTGTATATCTAACATAGCCCACCCCCATTTACACAACTCTCTTTTCCAAAACCACCTCCAACTTTGTGACTCATGCCTGTGAGAGTGTGTTTCTGTGTGCATTAGTTCACATCTTAATCTCCTGTCTTTACCCAAACTCAGCAGCAGAGCTTGTCGTAAATTTGGTTAATAAAGTCTGGCGGGATCTGTTTGTCGCTGAAAGTAGCACATGTAGATTCAGATATAGTCTATAAAACTGCTCCGACTTTAAACCGATACAAAGCACTCAGACGAAGGGAAAACCCACATGCCGACTCACAGATTTACGAATGTAAAATCAGGGACACATAAAACATAAGGACACGCACACAGGCGTGTTCACAAAAACACACCCCTCCAATCTGACACAAAGAGATAAAGATGCAGATGGGTTAATTCAGACTCACATGTCTGCAGACACAAAGAAAATCTCAGGAACACAATGGAAAAAAGGTGCAAACAGAAACACAGGCACAATGAACAATACAAAACCATTAAACAGATAAAAAGAAAACAGGGACACACGACAACAGACAGCATGGACCTGACAACCAGCAGCAGATCTAACACCAGCAACGTGACGCTCCAGAGGCAGCATGCTGCAACGACAAATGTGTCTATGGAGACCATAGCTTAGGGCGCTGAATGAAATGAAATGCAATAGCTCTGTCGAACAACAAAAGTGTCCACATAGCTGAAAAGGGAGAAATATCACATAAGAAGATAAAAACTGAGCAAGAGGAACACTCCGGCCCTCACACTGTGAAAAAGGGGCCTTTTTTTAATGAGAGAGCAGCGTTATGTAAAAAAAAAAAACCCAAAAAGTATTATTTAAAGTCTACAGATATCAACTTAAAGATCAAATCTTCTTTAAAAATTTCCAACACATGTTGCTAGAAATCACCTTCCCTGTCATTACGTTTTTTTTTTTCCCCCCAGTCCTATACAGAAGCTCTGTCAAGAAAATCCACCAACGTTCTATTGCAAACTCAGATAAGGGATGTAAGAACTCTATAGAGGATGAGCTGCAGGTTGATTTCGGCTGCTGCAAAATAAATGGAAGCAGCGAGATGAAGAGGCTGGCTATAGCGCTGCAAAAGCAAGTAATCATGCTGAGAGAAGCCTTTTAAACCATGGCTCTGAAAACAATTTTGTACAGTGGGGTAGATGTGCATCTGTTCCAAAGATGTCTAACAACCCAGACTCTGTGTTCAACACAAATTAGACCTTTTTATATTTGAACAAATGAATGCATAGCTTAAAATTTACTGAGCCTGAGAGATTATATCAATCAAAAGGTAACGATTAGCTTAGCTGAAATAAAAGGAGAACTTAAAAATGACAGAATGAAACAAACAGTCCAGGCCCTAAAAAAACATCCAGTCAATACTTGGCAATAAATAAACATTTGTCGTTGTATGAAAATTTCTGAACATTACATCTAAATTAGAGATACTGAGCTTAAGCAAGCAACAAAAGTCCCTCAGTTAGAAACACAAGTAAAATCAGACTCTACTTGTGTTTAATATGACAAATTCCCTTTAAATATAATCGTATACTGAAGCTATAGTTATTATTTTAATAAATCACAGCTATCTACAATGAACTACACGACAGCTATTAGATATCATTATCCTAGTCTGGTTTTAAAAATCCCATAGGGATGATAGCGCTATTAGTATCTTTTTATTATAATATTAAGTATTTATGATCTAAAAGAACAAAAAATCCTCCAATAATAATTCTTGGGCAGACAAGATTCATTCTTTGTTTGGTAGGAAGCTGGAGTACCCAGAGAGAACCCACACATGCTCAGGGAACATGTGAAATCCATGCAGAAAGACCCTGGGCCGGGAATCAAACCTAGAAAAGTCTTGCTGCAAGGCAACAGTGCTACCCACTGTCACACTGAGCAGCCCAGACAATAATGTTAAAAAACAGAAAACTTTTTAAAAGCACAAAACTGGCAGAAAGATGTTTCTTGCCAGTGGAGAAGATAAAAAAGGACAGTTTGAAACTGCAGAATCTTCGCGATTAACTTAGCTGTAGTGCTCAACCTATGGGAGGGCTTTAGAAATAAGCTTCTCCCTTACCATTCAGAACCATTTGCTGCATCCTTGCTGCTTGTGCAGGAGGATCCACTTCTTCTGGGTCTTTCTTTGGACTAAAGATCTACAGTTCCACCACTGTGCATCTATGTGCATCTATCTGCAGCCATTCTATGTTTATAAAATACAAGTGCAAACAGAGTAGGGGGTTGCCGCTAGCTATAGCTTATTTGCATAAAGGTTTAAGAGCTCTTTTCATTCTGAAAATAGCTTTGAATAGTTGGAACATTTTAAAGCTAGGTAATGAGAAGGTGAAATCTCATTATCTGAAATCACCATGCAAAAAATGCAATAAAAATATCTTGTATAACCCATAGACAAATCCTAACCTGGTTAAGGGAGGCATGCTAGAACCTGGTGCAGATGTGGAAAAATTTATTATTAACCACATACATCTTTGAACTTCATATTTGGTGTAAAATCAGTATCTATCTCCTCCTCAAACACCCCTGCTGACAATCTGACCACTGCTTCACTTCATAAACAGATATGCTTATTTATTTTATGTAAATATTTCATTTCAAGTATTTTATTTCTTATAAGGATGTTTTATATTTTTACAACTTTATCCAAGGGTGTTAAATAGTTTGTATTTTTCCCCCTGACTTTATCTGTATTAGTGTTTTTAATTTCTATCTGCATTTTTTGTGTGCATTGTGGACCAGCTGGATCAATGAAATTTCATTATGGTTTAGTCAAGGCAATACATTTTTTTTTTTGATAGAAAATGTTAAAAATTTTAGCTACTGGTGAGCTTAGCATACCAGACGGTGAAACTGTTTAAAGATCGCAAACATCTGAAACTTTCAATTCAATTACAGTGCTTTTCCTGAATTATGTATTTTTTTTAAGTTCTTGTTGGTGCATAAAGCTAAAAAAACATCTACTTTCCTTAAAAAGCTACTAAAAAGATGTTCTCAAGAGATGCAGAAATTGGGGTAAATTGTTTAAAGATTCCAGAATGCATGAAATAGGGAGCTAATTCATTCTCCCCCTGGGCACTTTCTCCCATGAATAAGGCAAAACACAATATTTTTCCTTCACTGTTTTGAAAATGGAAAAATGAAAAAAGGTTTTGAACCAAAAACACAGAAAATATGCCCATGTAATCAAGTCTTTTAATCTGTAAAGCCAAAACATCCTTTTGATCTTGTTTTGAAATTGATAAACTAAGCAGGAGCAAATTCTGTTGATTATTTATCTTCTTATGAGAAGATTCTCTACTCAAAAAAAGTGCAACAATTCCAGGATGAAAAAAGATTTTTGGCTAGATCTAAGATTGGAAGATTTGGTTAGATGGAGAATTTTTGCAGTGCTTTCAGCACCATGACACACCGT